>NW_010101844.1:0-2988 GCF_000699245.1 Pterocles gutturalis
GCGTTAATGGGGGGCCCGGGGGGCTCAGCGGGCTCTGGGTGCATCGAGGGGGAGGGCTGGGGACCATCGTGCGAAGAACTCCCCAGAGAGGAGCATCCCAGGCTGGTGGTGGAGAACTGGGGTGGGGAGACAGCTGGGACGGACCCACTGGGGACACTGGTGGCTGTGCCCTTCGGGAGGCGATGGATGAGGCAAGGATTTGGTGGGGAGGTTTCATTTTTGTTCCTCTAACACTGGCTCCTGCAGCAATGCTTCCTTCCCCGTCGCATGCTGTTCAGTCTTTTTTCCCTTAAAATCATTAAATATCTAATATTTCCAGGATCTTTTGACTTTGGGGGGTGTGTGTGACCCCTTCCACCTGCTCAGAAGGGATGTGGAGCGTTTCCCTCCTCCCTGGAGGGTCCAACACCTTTGCAAGAGGTGCAGGCAGGATAGGAAGTTTATTTTGGATTGATTTGTGATTTTATGTTTATGGACGTGCGCGTGCAAGCCTGAGCAATACGTTCTCCTCCTCCCTCTGCACGGCGGGGGGACAGATTTGCCCCTTGGGGGTCTCACCCCATGGAAGGCAGCAGTTGTCCTTTTCCCATCTTTCATCAGGAGAAGTCGCAATACTGAGAAGTAATTTGCCAGGGACAGGACTAGGATTAAACCCGGTATTTTCTCACCCCCTAGGTGATGATTCCTCTTCTGTACATCCCTTTACCTTCCTCTCTGTGTCCTTTTTGTATTCCTCCTTTTTCCGAGCTGCTTTGGACAGCCAGACCTCGCAGCGATGCTAAAGATGAAAAAACTCCGGGGGAAAGAGCGCGTCGGGAGATGCAGGATGCTCTCGCCAAAGGCCCTGCGAGCGCTCCCATCTGCACAGCAAACTGGTCCAGCTTCTGGCTGCGATTGCGGTGCTGGGATCTGGGCAGGGAGGAGGTTTCTCTTGTGGTTTTTGGGGAGGGGAGGAAGGTAAGCAGCAAATCGGTGTGGTGGCTGCTGCCTGCATCCCCGGTGCCTGCCTGCAGCACTGCCCGGTGCCTCCTGGGTTTGATGGAGACCTGGAGGAGGTTGGAAATCCCACCTTGGACAGACTGGGGGCTACAATCCCACCTCGGATGGATGCCTGGAGGTTGAATCACTTTTTTCTCACTTTTGAGCAACTTCTTTGGTGTTGATGAACTTGCTCACCTGGAGCGGTGGCATTTTGGGGACGGGAAGATGACATCTCCCTAACGCCGATGGAGGGTGAGGACCCCACTAAGCCCCGTTCTCCCTCCTGCACCAAAGGGAACAAAGGAGTGACAAATCCCTCAAAAAAAGCTTCCTGGTAGCCAGGGCTATTAAGCTCCAGAATATTCATCCAAGAGTAGTGCTGGAAGGACCCTGGGGCCTCCTAAAAGCAGGAGGAACACGGTGTTGGAGGATATACGGCAGCACGAACGCTGTCCTGGCCCCAGCGGCGTGCTGGGTACCTTTAATGGGCTGCACGTCTCTAACGACTGTGATTTCGATAAAAGATCTTCATAAAACTTCCAAATGCCTGAGCCATCACCTGCTTTTCAATCACTCCAAGTTCTGCATCTCCTGCAGAACCTTCCCATGTGGGCTGGGGTCCCCACCACCCCCCATCCAGCACCATGCTGGATGCATCCCACCTCTTCCCTGGCTGATGAAATAATTTTGGGGAGCAGCTCTGCGGCTCTGATTTGGCTCCTCACAACCCAGCGAGGCTGAGCTGAGGTCAGGGCGGTTCAGGACGAGGAGGAAGAAGAAGGGATAAAAATGATTTAATGGGACTTTCTGGGTTTCCTGGTGTTCGGAGGGAGCTGGGGACTGGAGTGGTATAAAGCAGGACTGATTTAGGAGCTGCTCTAACTTGTCTGGTGCTGTGATGGCTCCCGCCGGAGCTACTTAAATAGCCCGTGCGTGGTGAGCATGGGGCTGGTGCTTCCACCTTCCCGGGGCTGTGGTGGGGACGTGTCCCGCAGTCCAGCCTGGGGACGTGTCCCAGCCTGTGTGGCCCATCCGAGGGGTCAGTAGAAGTGGGGTCCTGCACCTCCTGCTCAGAAATGGGACCTCAGCGGTGGCAATGAAACCATCCAGGGAAGTCCTGGGCCAGCATCAGGGACAGGTTTCCTTTTAAACACCGGTGAACATCGTCCTGTGCTGTACAGTGGGATGGGACCGGGGTGGGAGCAGGTAACAGAACGGCTGGGTGCTGCTTTCCCAGGAATTTTAAGTAAAACTCTTGTCCTTGCTGCTTTTTTCCAGGAATGTCCTAGGGTGGGATGGTGGCGGGACTGGAAGGCGCATCCCAGCCTCTCGCCGGGTGGCTGTTGAGGGCGGGGTGAGTGGTGCCGAGGTTTTGGGTCCAGTTTTGTTGGGCTCTGGCTTTGCTGGGCTTGGCTGGTCCAAAGCCGTGGCTCCGGCTGGTGGGTGCCACGGTGGGGTTTGGGGGTTTATTCTGCTGGGTTTTGCCAATAAAGGAAGGTCTGGTGACCAGAATTGTCACTTGTCCTGTGTGGGCTTTTCCCAGTGGGCGAGACACACTCCTGGGGTGCGGTTCCGGGGGGGGACGGGGCTCTTCCAGCTGTGCAGAACCTGGCACTTTCTGACCCCCCCGCAGTTGGGGCTCCGGGGGCTGCTGCAAAAATACACTCTCAGATTGAGCGAATTTCCCAAACCAAACCCTCCCCACGTGCTTTGGGAAATCTCTTTCTTCCCAGGTGCGGGGGATCCAGCTCCCTGGGAGGGATGCAGGAGCAGGGGCTGGATTTGGGGGGGAAGGAGGATGCACCCCTCACATCTCGCCCGATGCGCATCCCAACTTGGGGGGGAGAAAGCCAGGCTACAGGGGAGCAGCTGAGATTTCTTTTATTTTTTATTTTTGAACCTCAGCAAGCCCTGGCGGGTCCGTCCCCCGCCCCGCGCTGCTCAGCCCAGCTCCGCGGCCCCTTTCCTGGGTTTCTATTGCCCTCTAGTGGGACCTGCGCTGGGAAA
>NW_010101844.1:3135-5524 GCF_000699245.1 Pterocles gutturalis
CACAAGAAAAATTAAAGATAAAAGGAAATTAAAAAAAAAAAAAAAAAAAAAAAAAAGAAAATAAAAAAGGCTGTGAAAGGGCAATATATTTGAAGCAGAAAGGTTGGGGTGACCTGAGGTGCAGGTGTGCGATGGTGGGGGACAGGGGGGCTGGTGGCAGATCACCAGGAGCTGGAGCAGGGTTTGCAGGTCGCTGTGGTGGGATGCTGCTGGGCACCTTCCTCCTGTAACACGCCACAAAAAACATGGGACACACATGCTGGTGGGGTCCTGGTGGCTTTTGCAGGATGCTTGAAGGTTCATCACCAAAGGGCTCGGTTCTCTCATGCAGTGGAGGAGGGAAGATGCAGCATGATGCCTGGTGGGTCCGATGTCCCCATAAACCCGCGGTGCTGCTCTTGCAAAGCTTTACGTGCAGCACTGGCAAGAGTGTGAGCACTAAAGATGAAAAAAAAAAAAAAAAAAAAAATCCCCGAGAGGGCAGATGCTCTGGGAGAGACAGCAAAGATCAGAAGGTCAGGGAGAGGCTTCTGCAGAGGCTTAAAAGAGGCAAAGGAGCCACAGGGGGAACCCAGCCTCCGAACGCCCGGCAGCTGTGAGGGGAGGAAGGTAATTAATTCAGGTGTTGATTAAGAGGGCTATCCAGCCTAAGAGGCTGCTGGTGAAGCCCTTTCCCTGTCCAGTTACTCCGGGAAGGAGGCTGCCATCCTTATTTTGAGTTTGCCCCCCACCACGCCGAGGTTACTTGGCCCCAGCGGTGAGATCTCAGCTCCGCCGCGCCACGGTTCAGCGCTGCGGCTCCTGCCTCCTCCCCGCGAGCTGTGGGGTGGGCTCTGCCTTCCTCGGCCGGGCTGGCGAGGAGGGATGTGCCCCCGGAGCACGGGGAGCAGGTGGATGCTGTTGGCGCCCTGACATATACAGAACATGGTGAATTCATCCTTTATGCCCATTAGCAGGCAGCAAAAGCTTTCTCTGGGCTGGTCAATGTCGTTATTCCAGATTGAGTTGAGTTTGGGGGCCCAAAGCTGGGGGGGGGGGTAGGCAGGTTCCTGGGTGCCTGTTGGCTGCATCCCCTGTTGCACACACAAGACGAGGAGATGTCCCCCAGAAGCATCACTCCGTGTGCGTGCATCTCCTGGTGTTCGTGTACATAATGCAGCTCTGCTATTTTATAAGCGCAGACAAAGGGGATGTTCATGCTCTGGGCTCCAGAACTGTCCTGGAGAAACTTCTCCTAAAATCCTCGTCCCAATTCAGCTGCCAGGTGGGAGGTTTGGGGTTGACACTGATGGTCCTCAGCCCTTCCCTGGACCCAGCTGAACCCTCCCAGCCGGGTACGATGCATTGTGCTGGGGCTGCTAAACCGGGCACCTCCAAAGACCAGTTTGGTTTTGCCTTTGGAACGCATCAGGCTGCTTTGGTGGATTCTAAAATACGAAATAATGTTGCTCCTGGGAAAATTCTCTCTAAATCCCACTTCTCACACTGCCCCGGCTCCCCACCCTGTTCCCAGCTGTCCATACTGGTATTTGCCCTCCCTTTTCCAGTAACCAAGAGTAATAATGTCTAAAAGGTGACACCTCATCGCAGCATGTTTGCCAAGTGTTGAGACCTCTAGCTCAGATTTTTTTTTAAGTGGGAAAACAAATTAAAAGGCTCCTCCCTGCTTTGTTTTTCTCTTGGGGACCCGGCAGGCAGCGGGGTTATCCTGGGGGAGATGGTTTGGGGGGGCAGTGCCTAAGAACAGAGCCAACCTGGGGGTTCAGGTGAAGCTGGAGCCCAATATCTCACGATGCGGATGCGATGGGGGGTGACTTGAAGAGGGGTACCCCCCGTGGGGAGCAGGAGGATGGGCTGGGGGTGAATCCTGCCTTTGCGAGGGGCTGGGCGGGGGGCGGTGGGACCCTTCTGACCTGTGACTGTGGAGGGGAGCAGGGAGGTGATCTGGGGGCACCCACCGCTGCTGGGGCTGCAGGGAACCCCGAAACCAGCTGGTCTGGGAGCAGGGGAGGGGGGGATGCTGCCCCAAACCACCTTCCCCATCCTGGGGTTATTTACTGCCCTTGAAAATTGAATAACCCAGGAAGATTTTAAACCACCATTCTGCAAGCAAAAAACATGTTTTTTTGCTGAGAACGATGCTGAAAACCATGTTTAGCCCCAAAAAAGTTGGGGAGCTGGGAAGGGCGACCATGTCCTGATTTGCTACCCGAGGGCTTTGGGGGTTCTCCATCCCCATCTCCTCTGGGTTTCTTTGTGTTGGGTTGTTTGGTTTTCTCAGGCCAAATGGGAGAGAAAAGACATTTCTTGTTTCTGCCTCGGGGGGATTTTGGAAAGAGGGTCCCTGTGGGTCTGGGGGTGCTGGGAGAGGGGCGCTGGGGGCTGGCTG
>NW_010101844.1:5544-6525 GCF_000699245.1 Pterocles gutturalis
AGATCCCGTGTGGGGGGCCCAGAGCATCCCCCTCCCACTGGGGATGGGTGGCTCTGATTTCCTTTCCCATCTCTGAGGATGAATATAATTTCATAAAAATAACCGAAGAGTCAACTGGAGTCTCTCTAGGGGAAAAAAAAAAAAAAAATCTGGGGAAACCAAGCCATGCCAAAGGAGGGTTTGTGCAGAGATGGGGCTTGGAGCCAGGAGCAGCCCTTCCCTGTGTTTTGGGTGGAGAGTGCAGGATTTTTCCCAAAGCAAGGCTTGAATTTTACCGCCCATAAGGCAGCAGAGCTGATAAAACCCCAGTGTCTCAAAACCACCAAACCTTGGAGGGAAAATAAGGAAGAAAAAAAAAAAAAAAAAAAAGGCAAGTCCTGCAACATGACAGCAGAGGCGGCGCAGGGCGTTCTGCTGGGTGAACTGGGGGCAGAGGGGATGGTTCCCATCTCCTGCAGCATCTCCTTCCTTGGGAGCAGGATGGAGATTAACGGCTCCTTTCTGCTGGTCTCAGCAAACAGCAACGCCACCGGCTCCCCAGGGCTGATAAATGATAAATTGGAGATGAAAAGGGTTCACGTCCCAGTAACATCTGACCGGGTCACGTCCCGTATTTACATCGTGGCCCCGTCATTGTGAAAAGGTAAAATATCGACACGATACCATCTATTGGCACAAAAACTGCAGCCGTCAGGGTTCCTCGCCCGGCTCTGGGAGCAGCGTTGGGTGGAATTAAAATGATCAGTAAAAAATGCTGCGATGCCTCCGGCTGGGACCGAGCTGTTTGCGTGCCTTGGAAAGGATCGGGAGAAAAGCAAAAAAAAAAAAAATCTCTGCCTGCAAAATGCCCTCTGTGCTATTTTGGTCTGGATGGAGAAGAGGCTGAAATCTTTACAGTTTGCTGCTCGAGCTGCAAGGAGAGGAAAAAAACCTTTTAGCAGCGAATCTGGGAGGCTCCGAGCTCTGATTCGGCCCCCGAAG
>NW_010101844.1:6555-6889 GCF_000699245.1 Pterocles gutturalis
CCGCCGCTCGCGTGTCGGAGCAGCCGGAGTCGAGGGATTTGTGCCGGGATCTCACCTGGCGTCTTAACCGGGCTGCAAACACCTGACGTTGGCAGAGACGGGCGGCGGGGGTCTGACAGCAGAGGATGGAGATGCCCCCGCCAAGCCCCGGGAATCACCGCGGCTTCGCTGGGAAAAATCGGCGTTTCTCAGGCACATTGCGAAGGAAGATGGTTGAACTCCTCAGATGCCTCTTCCCCAGCGCGTGCAGGCAGAGACGCGCGGTTTTCTCAGCTCTGAAAAATCAGTTTTAACCCCATGAGCTGGGGGGGGTCATGTCTAGATAAGAGCAGCT
>NW_010101844.1:6899-7889 GCF_000699245.1 Pterocles gutturalis
TCCCCTTCGGCCCCGTCCCCTCCTCATCCTCCCTCCTCCGTGTCGGGCGCTGGGGTCTCTGCCTGTCCCTGGGCTGCTGCGGAGCGGAGATAAGCCCGGCCTCGGCCTCGGAGCCATGGAATAACCCTCGCCATTAACAGTTCTTAAAGCTGGAGTGGGCTGGACAAGTGGTTGGGTTTTTCCCTGTTGAATATTTCACCTTATTGTCATAAAAAAAGGGATGAGGAAATGCGGAGGGGGTTTGGGATGAGAACGGGTGAAAATGGGGGGGGAAGGGGATTTTTTTTTTAATTTTTCCTAAAAAATTTGGGGAAAGGAGGGAAAAAATGGTCTTTTTTTCTTCCTTTTTTTTTTTTTTTTTTTTTTTTTTTTTTTTTTTTTTTTTTTTTTGAAAATTTTTATTTTTTCTTTTCCTGGAAACATTTCAACAGCCCAGCCCCAACCAGGGCTCCAGCACCAGCCCCATTTTCCGTGCCGCCCCATCAGTGTTTTTCCCAGAGCTGCTCAGCTGGGCTATAACCCCCCAGGACTTTTCCAGCTTCATCTCAAAACACTTGCCCCCCCCGCCTTGCTGAGCCTCTCTGTGCTCTTGTGGGGGGAAGCTGAGCCCCGGGGCAGGATGCGGCCCCCCGGATGCCGCAGGGCTCCGAGCTGGCTCCAGGGCTTCGTGTCGGAGCAGGAGGAAAATCAAAGGCAAGGAGCCCTTTGCTAATGTTTACACCTGCCCAGCACAGCAGATTTTCTTGGGAGAGAGAATTTTTTTTAGGAGATGGACAGAGGCAGCTCCTCTCAAGGGCTCTCATGCCCCAAACCTGATTTAATTCTTTTTTTTTTTTTTCAGCTGCGTTGGTTGATCTAAGGAGAAACCCCTGCCTCTGAATCCCACCTTGCCCATCGCTGTCAGGGGGGGAAAAAATCCCACCAAGGGCTCCAGCTCTGCCAGCATCGGGGGGGTGCATGGTGCTGCACATAGCGGGACCACCCACCCCA
>NW_010101845.1:0-433 GCF_000699245.1 Pterocles gutturalis
TTTAATACTTAAACTTTAAAGTTTAATATGCTATTTTTTCATAATATTCAGCATTAATCTAGGAACAGAGTAGTTTGGAATCTTTCTCCATGAACAGAACAACTATATTAATTACAATTCTATCTATTCACGTTCCCAAGTTTACTCTAAAGCCAGTAAGTCACAGAATGAAGAACACATTATGGAATAGTTCAATAATGTATTTAGTTCTGTACATTCATGTGTCTGAGCTACATTAAGGTTAATGTGAGTAATAATGGCACAGTACTTATTTGTCTAGCAAATTAAAAATGTTGACCTTTCAGATTAGATTAATACTGCTGTTTTGGAAAAGCAAATCTGAGTTAGAAAGTAATATTGTATCTAACAAGTCAGTGCTGATTTAATATACACTTGTACGCACATTTTTTTTTCAGGACAACTATATTCTTGT
>NW_010101846.1:0-941 GCF_000699245.1 Pterocles gutturalis
GGGACCTGCAGGCACCTGGGGCCAGCTCCTGCCCAGACTGGTGCCCAGTGCCAGCCCAGACTGGTGCCCTGTTCTTGCCCATACGGGTGCCCAGTGCCATTTCTATGCTGGAGCCAAATGCGAGCTCATACTGGTGCCTGATGCCCTCTCATGCTGCATCCAGTGCCAGCCTGTACTGGTGCCCAGTTCTTGCCCGTACCCAGTGCTGGCCCTGTGCTGCTGCCCAGTGTTGGTGCATACTGGTGCTCCGTGCCAGCCCAAACTGGTGGCTGACAACAGCCCATTCTGGTGTCCAGTGCCAGCTCGTATTGGTGCCCAGCGCCAGCTCTGGCTGATGCCCATTTCTTGCCCCTACTGGTGCCCAGTGTCAGCCCATACTGGTGCCCAGTGCCAGTCCTACACTGCAGCCAAATGCAAGCTCATACTGGTGCCTGACGCCCTCCCATGCTGCATCCAGTGCCAGCCTCTACTGTTGCCCAGTTCCTGCCCGTACCAGTACCTAGTGTCAGCCCATACTGGTGCTAGTGCCAAACCTCTCTGCTCTACAGCACATTTTGCCCTTTTCTTACTTTTTTTTTCTCCTCCAGAGCCTGAACCCACTTTTCTGCCTGGTTCAGACCAACAGGGTCAGAGCTACCGGAGGGCAAAAGCATCAGCCGATGCCAGCCCTGCATACATTTTATTTTGTATAGCTATTCATAGCTATTTTTAGGCTTTGTATTTGTAACATACATTTTATTTATCTATTTACACACACACACCCCTGTACAAACCCTGCCCAGGAGCTGTCCCGTTCTGTAGCCAGGCCACGCAGCAGCACGCTGGCAGCCTCTTGTGTCACACCACTTAATAAAAAAAACCCAAACCAACCCCAAACCATGGATTATCTACAAACTAAAAGCTCCAGCTCTTGTGGCGAGGTGATGCTGCCGAAAGCTGCT
>NW_010101846.1:968-1229 GCF_000699245.1 Pterocles gutturalis
CACGGGGAAGCCATGCTGGGAGCCCAGTGGAAAACTGGGGAGCTGGGGACCGTCACCCTGCCCCGCCGTGTCCCCAGCTCCCAGACCTAGCTACAACCCTCTGCTTGCTCTGCTTTTTTTAAAATTAATTTTTTTTTCCCCTCTCCCACCATAACCGAGCCTCTGCCGTAAGGTGCCGCTCTCCAGTAGCTCCCAGCTCCAGCCCGGACGCGCCCAGTGCTGATTGGCGCCGCAGACAGCGCCGTTTATCCCGGCTCTTTT
>NW_010101846.1:1264-6819 GCF_000699245.1 Pterocles gutturalis
AGCGGGATCCTCGAGCACCTCTTAACCTTCAGGTGTTTGCAGCAAACAGGGGAGCAAAGCCCCTGCGCATCCTGGGGTGTGAGGCAGGAGGTGATGCTCTGAATATTCACGGAGGAGAGGGAGAAAAACTGATTTGATCCTAAATTTAGCTTCAAATATGTCAAGTTTAAAAATAAACTTCCTGAAAACCTGTTGAAGATTTATTCTAAAGGCCCCAAACCTGCCAGCTTGCTCCCTGCTCCATCAGGCCAGCACGGCTTTGACAGGGGCTATTTTACAAGCTGCTCAAGCCAGAAGGAAAAGTGTCATTAAATCCCCGGGATATGGGGGAAGCCCCCAGCCCGGATGGCAGGGGCTGGATCTTTGCTTAAAATAAACTTCCTGAAAACCTGTTGAAGATTTATTCTAAAGGCCCCAAACCTGCCAGCTTGCTCCCTGCTCCATCAGGCCAGCACGGCTTTGACAGGGGCTATTTTACAAGCTGCTCAAGCCAGAAGGAAAAGTGTCATTAAATCCCCGGGATATGGGGGAAGCCCCCAGCCCGGATGGCAGGGGCTGGATCTTTGCTTAAGACCCCAGATGGCAGGGGCTGGATCTTTGCTTAAGACCCCAGCTGGGGTGGAGCTGCCCTTCTCTAACCACCCCCCAAACCCCTTCAGCACCTGATGAAACCCTTGGGATGCAGACAGGGAGAATTTTTGGCAAAGCCACTTGAGAGCCCTGATTTGTGCTGATTACTGATGCGCCTTAGCCAAGACAGCCGAGCCAGACATTAATATTTCAGCGAGAGAAAAATACAGAAGACAAATTGGCTTTGCACATCCTTTATTAAAAACCCGGCCGGGCTCCCCCCCCCTCCCCAGGACCAAGGGGTTTGAGGGCGGCGAAAGAGAGGGTTTGGCAGTGGGACCATCTAAACCTTGGTGCCATTTCACCGCCTCAGTTGCAGCCCATCTCTCAGGCCAGCAGCCAGCCCAGCCCAATTAACGGTTTGTACCCAATTGCTTTGAAATGAACTTAAACTAATTAGATCAAATACTCCAGTAATTTCACTGCAGTTTGGCCTTGCTGAACATTGGAACAGCATCTGAGAGGTGGCCGGTGCTGGAGGATGTCCGACACGAGCCCCCCAGCTCAGACCTAACTTCAACAGGTCCTTGTGGACCCCTGTGGACCCTCCAGGACCCCCGCGTTGGGTAGGATTTTTTTCAGCTCTGATTTTTGCAGTGTCTGCAGCAGTCGCTCCTCTCCAAACAGCCTCCATCACGACACGACGTGCGGCTGGTTGTCAGCAGAGAACATCTCGGTGTGTCGCCTACCCTTGGGTCAAACTCAACGTTCGCATCCTCCCACCGTCTACCAGGGTGCGGTGAGCTCAGTGCAGGGGGCCAGAAATCAATCACAGCCATTAAATCTTTGGAAGAAAACCCTATCTGGCCCTAAAGGAGAAGTTTTCAAAGGTTGGGTCTTACTCCACCATGCGAAGCCTCCAGCTGAGCTTGCTGTGGCCACAGGTGCTCACGCCAAGTCCCCGCTGGCTCGTTATCGCAGATCTTCGGTAAACAGCTCAAACCAGCTGCAAAGGCAGTGTCAAAGTCTCCTGAAGAATTTTTGCAGAAGGGATTCCTCCTGTTGGGGGGGGGAACAGATGAAGACACCAAATACCAAAGGAGCTCCAGTGATGCTGAGTCAAAGGGCAGAGGGACAGAGCAGCTGCTCTCGGCGTTGCTGGATGCGGCAGAGCCCTGCCCGCCTAGGCTTAGCTGGGCTAAGCTGCCCGGTTTAGCCCAAATTCCTGGAAAAGCTTATGGGACCCAAATATATTTCTTAGTATCTGGGGAACACTGGAAACTGTATGAAAGGTATGAGTTTGCCATCAGAGGGATTTGAACACTCAGATGTTGGCAGCAAGCGCAGAGGAGATGGGTTTTGAGCTCGTGTCGTTCTTAGAGGTGAAAGCACGCAGATGAAATCAGATGGACGATCACCGGAAAAGGGAGAAAAACCTCGTGGCTCCCGTCTTCCAGAAAGGGTCTACAAATGTTACAAATCCCCTTTCACATTTTGTATTTTGTATTATGCTAATAACCTCAGAGTTTTGCTTATTACACCCGCTATCAGGGGCAGCACTTTGCAGGGCAGTCAGTGCCTTCGAGGGAACCTTCCAGGTCCAGCTTTCGGAGCAGCGCTCTGTCCCTGTCCTGGCCAGGGAGAGCAGAGCCTTAGGGCATGGGACAGCCCTAACCCTCACAGTCGCTGTCAAAAATCTCTTCGAGTTCACCTCGCCAGGATTTAAACCACCTCCTCGGGTCCTCCTGTTCCTCCTTTTTTTAATAATGATTTCAGCGCCTTTCTGGCTCTGAGATTTTGTCTCTTTTTTTTTCCCAGACCTTCTTGGTGCTCTTACTGGTGGAGAAAGGCAGCCAGGGCGTGCCGTGACACCTTCATACCCCAGAAACTCCCATTCCCAAACTCCCTTTGGGACAAGCTCCCACCCTGTGCCGCCCGGTGCTGCTGGCCACGGCCACGCAAGCCTCACGCACTCGCACTGCATAAACCAGCAGAAGGTGCAGAGCGATCGGGTCTCTTTTTTTTCCCCCCTCCTTTTTATTTTTCTTTCAGACAAAAAAAAAAAAAAAATCTAGTTCATACCCGTAGCACATAAACAGCAGCGTTTATAATCACTCTGTGGTTTAATGAAATACAGCAGCAATTCCCAGTTCTCTCCCCAGTGAGCCCCAGCAAACATTTCTGTTTGGTTTCTACGGGAGCGGCTGAGTCCTACGGAGACATCTTTCACATTGCAAGCTTAAAAGAAAATTCACAAGTGTCTTTATAAAATGTTAACTTTGGGCTGTAACAAACTGGGCTTGTGATTGAACAGCTTCAAAGCTTCTGCTCGAAAGATAAGACACGTGATGGAAGCTCCCTCGTGGGAGGGTTTACACCACTTCCACCTTTATCCCTCCCAGGATCTATCTCACGTCCACCTCTGGCTGGCACGGGAGGTGCCAGGAACCCTCAGGATGATGACATTCTGCTAAATCAGGGTGGTGCTGGAAAGGGACAGACTACAGTGCTGTGTAAATGGTTCAGGAAAACACCTGAAAACACCTTACGCTTCCCTCAAGGAGCAGAACCCTCAGCTGTGAGTGCCCAGGATCTGCCAGGGAACAGAAACCTTCTGCTGGAGGCAGGGCTCAGGACGAAAAGGCCAAAGGAGAGCAGCAGAGCGAACCCCTGCGGCAGGTGACCATCTGTGTCGGGGTCCCGCGCCTTTAGTGAAGTTACTCTTATTCCTGCACCGGGCAGAGCGTGAAACAAAACTGCGTGTGGACAAACGCTTCCAGGAGAGCACACCTCCCACCGCACCACCGGCCTCGGGCTTGTGCCTCGGCTGCTCTTCCCTTTGTCACCTTGGGAAGGGACAGGGCCACATCGGGAGCCCGCTGCTGTGGCGTGTTCAGGGGTGTGTGTCTCTGGAGAGAAGGTGGAGGAAGGAGAGCTCATCAGCAACAGGCTGCTGGGGAAGCGAAAAGGGCTGGCTTAAAGAAAAATCTCACTCCTGGAACAAAAGGAAAGATTTTGGTGTATTTTAATAGTAAAATGATTCCTGTTTTTCAAGCAATGTCCCACGTGGGTGAGTCTCAAGAGTATTTTTGCTTCCCGGTCCTGCTGCACCGGGGCAAAGCCTCAGAGCCTGTGGCTCCACCTGCGACTGCCCGGGCAGAACGATCCCCAGCAACTCCCAGCGCGGTGCCACCGCTCTCGCCAACGCCTCCCTGGCATCGAAACCCCCTCCACAAACACCACCACACGGGACTCGGCTCAGTCTCTCGCTCAGGAGAGGAGCAGGAGGAAAAAATGAGCTTTTAATAACAGTCGGGGTTGAGAGCTGTAGCAGGCTACGGAACAGAGGAGATGGCAATGTTTTATTTAGTAAAAAGGTCTGTATTCAGGTAGCAGAACACCTTACAGTAACTAACTCGCGGGAGAGGTTAGAGTCATAGCACAGCCCTCGATCGATTCGGGGAGGAGGACGGGGAAGGCGCCGGGGAAACTGTAAGGGAAGCAGCTTCAGACGCGAACCTTGGCTTCCAATAGAATGTATTCAGAAAAATATTGCATGAAAAGCCTCAGGATTTTAGTTCTTTCATAGATGTATATTTACCAGTTTTCACAAAGACTGCAGGAATACGATTATAAACAATAAATTAGGACTTCATGTTGCTATCATTTGGCATAACACAATCAGGCAATTTTTCCTTTTTAAATATAAGGCAACACAAGCCAACACATAATTTAATCCGTCTTTAGTCAAATTGCTTAACTTTGCTAAAGAGTTACCACTAAAGAACGGTTTATAGTACACTTAAAAGAATTTAAATAATGACATAAGTGTACTAACTTACGCAAGGAGTCAGAAAACGTACTCTGCTAAGCTTTGAAACCTAAATATTTGTTACAGCCCAGGACTACACGTCTAAATTAAAAAAATACAAATAAATGTTTTCTAATTTTTCCATTTACGAAAAACTTTTAAGAATCTCTAGCCAACTATGACGTCACTTCAAAACTTGTTATTTTTTTTTCTTTTTTCAATTTTGTATGATGTCTTAAGATTTTAAACCATGCTCGTTAAGGAAAGTTCAAGGAGCAAAGACTTAAGGCTTTGTTTTTTCAAAGGGCTGTGAGGGAGGCCAGTGGGTGGCAGAGGCCAGTGGGTTCACCCATACACAATGCTACTCAAACCCACACTACCAGGCGACATTCATACAGAAATATTACACTTAAAAGTTACAGTGTAGAGCAATATTTTTAGCCAGTGTACATATAAAGAATCAATGCTTTTTTTTTCTTTTTTCTTTTTTTTTTAATTTCCAAACTTGATTGTGATCATTATGTTCAAGTATTAGTCTCATTAACAGAGATGAGAAATTTTCTACTTACAACAAATTCGGCTGTTAGAAAGGAAAGGGATGTTTCGGTACACTGAGGAGAACAAGACGCTGAGGTTACTCAATAGTTAGTGTCCTACCGTCACCGACTCGACTAGCTGCTGGAACTGACGTGGGAAAGGAACAGAAGGAGTTAGGCACCGAGACCCTGGGAAAAAGGGATGTTATAAATAGCGTCGCTAATTCCCAGAGAGGAGAATTGTTCCATTAAATCTGCTGTGGCGTTTTGACAGAGAGGAACACGGGACCGTTGGTCCCACAGTGGCTCGTGAGCGGAGCTTTGCTTCAGATCAACCGCCTCCTGTTCCATCGGGACTGCTGCCGGAACGGGACCGTGCCGTGCCACCCCGTGCGCCCGCTCATTGCACCGGAGACGAGCTTGAGTTACGTCTCCTCGCCCTGAAATTAATTCCAGCTACCCGAGAAGCAGCTGAACCCTTTTTGGAGTTGTCAGTGGGTCTGGATTCCCTTCACATCAGGATGGCCAGACTCCTAGCAGCAAGGGGTTCAGACAAAGTTAGCTCTTACGCTGGCAAAAGGGGAGCAGGGAAGGGAGATATGATGCGGAAAAAAGGCAGCTACCTATGGCAGCTAAGC
>NW_010101846.1:6845-30928 GCF_000699245.1 Pterocles gutturalis
CCCCCCAACCCCCGTCCCCAAAAAAAAAAAAAAAAAAAGTGTCAGAAAAATCAGCCAGAGACTTCTGGCTTTGGACAAAGTCTAAACAATAAATGCGGGCGTCTCGGCAAGAAACAGCTGAAAAACTTCTTCCTATATTTATGCCTAAATACATACCCCTAGCTAGCTCTTCTCAACTTCGCTTCTTTTTCAATTAAATAGGCCTCTAGACAGTGCAAATGGTCAATGTTTAATGCGTTAATGAAATGGGCTTTCGAGTTGAAAATAAGCCCCTGCTTCCTGACAAATTCCGTTGCTCTTAATCTTCAGAGGAAATTGAGATGGAAATTTAAGCAGCTACACTACCTCGCTCTTTACGGAGCTGGCGAACAGATGCAGCTGTGAAACCCTGCAGCAACTCGACATCAGTCCGGCAAGTAGCTACTAAGCTAAGGTGAAAGCTGCACAAAGGGGATTCTGCGGTGAGGAAACAGCTGTGGCGTGAAGTAGTGTAATGAAATTCTTTGAAACAAAAAGCATGTTAAATATTTGATGCATAAAGGAGATAGACAACGTGTAAGCAAAGCTTTAACAGTATGTCTTCTTCCAATGGTCACTATAATGATCACACAAGTTTGCAAGTTAAAAATGCCTTGCTTATTAATTAAAATTAAGACTAAACCTATAATTTTTTGTCTGTGAAAGTGACTGCAGCCTATCTATACCCTGGGTGTTGAATATGAAGATTTCGACTATCGGTTGGTTCAGGTGCTCGGTTCATGGGAGGCCGATGGACTTTTCCCAGCACGGCCATGCTCTGATCTCTGAAGCAGGACTGCTGGAAGTCCCCGCTTAGGTAATCCATGGTCTGCATCACGTTATTCTGGCTGGATGGGCCAGCTCCAGCTCTGTAATGAGTTCCTCCTGCGCAATCTAGCGGTGCTCCTGCTGGCTGTCCCCCGTGGAAAGGCATGGCGAGGTCCTGGGACCCAGAGCTGTCACTGTTGGGCGTGGGCAGGATGTTGTTCCAGATGGGCTGGAAATAGTGCCCGTTGGTGTATGGCAAGGGTCCCTGCAACCCGTTCACAGGCGGAGAAGGTGTAGGCTTCTCGAGGGGGGGCTTCAAGCTGAACGACTGGCCCATGCACAGTTCTTGAGGGTAGTTTGAAGTTTTGCCAGGAAAGCTCTGCCCTGCGATCTCTCTCTGAGGGTGCTTCCCTGCGAGTCCGGCGGGCCCAGCGGCATCCCCACACATTTGCTGCAGATGCGCGAGCTGGTGCTGGTTCCACGCGACCGATTTGATTTCGTTCTGGTAGGCGGGCGGCACCCTGTTAATATTCACCATGGGCACGTTCACAGAGGCAGAAGGAATAGCAGCAGCAGCATGATCTACAGGGTTTACTACACAGGAAGGCATGGGTGTAGGGACATTGTGAGTAGATACCCTGGTACTTGCATTGATAAGCAGGTTGCGACTTATAGGGCTGGGGTTTGCAATCTGTCCCTCACACACTGAGGTAGTGCTAATGCCAGCTCTGGCCTGGCAGAACTGGTTAATCTGGTGCACAATGCTGCTCAGGTCCGGTGGCTGGTTCTGCTGCAGGGTGGCAGCCATAGAGAGGGGGATGGTTGAGGTAGACACGGTCACATTCGGCGGCGCATCTGCATCCGGCATCTTTCTGCTTCCATGTAAACCCGGCTGCAGCAAAGGATTCGGGGGGTGCTGCAGGGTCTGGTGTGCCATGGTCTGAGGATGCTGCAAGCCCTGCGGCTGCTGCATGTTCTGAGGGTGCGGTAGCGTCTGCGGGATCCCCTGAGGGTGCGGTAAGCTTTGTGGCTGTGGTATCCCCTGAGGGTGCTGCAAAGTCTGTGGCTGCGGTATACTCTGGGGGTGCGGCAAAGTCTGTGCATGCTGGAGAGCCTGCTGGCGAGCAAGCGCCTGGGGGTGGGTTAAAGTGCTCGGTGCAACGTACGGGGTGGAGGGGGGGTTCATCATCGCTTCCGGCAGCAGGCGCGCGCGTGTCCCGTCAAAGTCTTTGATAATTCCTTTCGCTGGAGATTTGACTATCGCCAGGAGGCCTGTTTTCGTGGTGGCCTGAGACGGGTAGGGACTGTACCTCTGGCCCGAAGTATCAAGTCCGTTCACAGTACGGCGTATGTGTTTCCTCTGGGGAACCTTGACACTGTTTGGAAAAATTTTTATAGTCAGTGGATTGTTGGCGACCTTCTTAGCATAAGCATCCAATTCTGCTGGGGTAGGATACTGTGCAGATCTCATTTTCTGTGTAGTGTCCCCTGCGGAGAAAGGAAACTTGTCAATACCGATTCTGGTAAGCAAGCGATCAACCCCAGAGCAAGACAGTTGCACAACAAGGGTAGAAAATCTCCAAGGAATCAAGAGGCAAGAACTTAATCTTCCCAGACCACGTACCTCATCCCCTTTATTACCTGGTGACCACCACAACCCCCCGTTCAGCTGAAGGCAAGACCTGCCCAGGGGAACAAAACCAAACCAGTGTTTTGATCAGAGCATGTCTGCAGCTGGACAAAAGCAGGTAACGTGCTATAACATCGGACTGTCTCCAGATTGAAATATTTCTCATGGCTAGCAGTAGTAGGCTATTTGCTATTCTCTCAATTTAAGGCTGCCTGTCCATGGCTCTTCGAGCCATTCGCAGTATCTTTACCGTGTAATTCAGAAATCAGAAAGTTATGAATTAAACATTAAACCCGTGTAATGCTGAGGTGGGAACCATACGAAGCACTTCAGCTCAAGCCTCCATTTACATCCGAGTCCTCTTCAAGATGCTGACATCTGAAAGCACTCTGAGTGTCTTTCTGTCCATTAGGAAGCCCTTGTCAGTCCAAGTTCAGCAAATGGAAGGCGGCTACACATGCGTTATTTTACGGCTTGCAATTATTTCTTCAGCTGAATTTTCAGTGAGGCACCTTGCTAAGGACAGCATCCACATATCACACAGCAAAATTACGTGACTACCCCACAAGACTGAAACCATGCTACTCCCCAGACACAGACAAAAGGCTTCTGGAGACAGGGGTGTGGTTTCACTCACTCCGATTTACCAGATACCTACCTTGCCCACAAGCTCAATCAGAAATCTAGGGAAACGCTTGTGCCTCTCACTATAATCATACTCCAAGCAGAAAGTTGGGCTGTTCCCCTCTGACAGCTCTGCTGCTTAACTCCTCTGGGACTACTGCTTTAGAAGTGATTTTATAATCTCCAAATAATGGCTTGCAGCTTTGACAATCATTTTGCTTTTGCTTGACTTTTACCTCCCCCCGCCACCTTGCAAACAGTTTACTGGAAAAAAAACCACTCATAATTCTTGCTAAAATTTTCATCATCTCCATGCCATCTGCTGCTGCGCTGAAAGAACGGGAAACGTCCACAGCCCCAGAGCTCCCCAGCCCCGCATCTGACCCTCTGACCCAAGGAAATCTAATGCTCCAGTAAAGAGCTTGATGCTCCCAGGCAAACAGCCCTTCCTCTTGAAAACCCACTTCTGATTCTTTTAAGCAAATTGCCTCCAAAAGGTTCCTGAGCACAGCTCAAGGCTGAGTACCAGCCATCTCTCTCTGCAGCTTCCAGCCTTCCCAGGTGGGGGGGGGGAGTGGCACTGCTCTAAGAGCACTCCCTTTCAGAAAGTAAGGGCCAGAAAATGGAAAACAGGATGGATACCAAAAGAAAGGATAATTACAGAAATATTAAAAATATCTTTTATGAAATAAGCAGCTGTGCAAGCAGGCTGTCTTCCATCTCTAGCACAGCACGTACCACAGCGCTGGTTATACTCTCCCCCTCTGTGCTGTCCAAACACCGGCACATGCCGCCCTTTCTCTTAATCAAACAAAACGCTTATTTGATACTAACCCAAACATCCCCTGGTCATACCCCTGTACCTGCCGCTGCAGGCAGGTGGTTTGTATCTGTGCTTCTGAGCAAGCTGCTACGCTCCTAACAGAGAAAAGAGCCTCCAAATGGATTCGCCAGTGCTACCTTGCCTCGACAGCCATGGCCTCCATGAGCTTCCCAACCTTTCTTGTTAGTGTTGCCCACACCCACTCAGTTCTGTTTCTTCCCCACTAGATGACCCTTGCAACTCACCATGAATCGGAGAAGAACCATCAACAACAGACAAAGGAGTCCGCTCCTGCATGTAGGATGGTTTATGTCATGGCCATCGTCACATAAAGCTTTTATTTTCAGATGGAAAATTAAGTAGACACTTTAAGACACCTTTCCCATCAAAATTTCCCAGCCAGGTTTACATTTCTATAGGCATATCAGCAAATCAGGTGGTAAACGCTAACACTGAACAGATACACTAAATATTCTTTTACTCACACACCAATTGTTCTGTTACACAGAGACTGTGGTGGAAGCTTTTAGAAAGCAGCTAAACCATCACTGCTTGAACAGGCTGCGGCTGTCGGTTACAGCGCATCTGAGATCCCGAATCTGGAAGAACTCCTTCCTCTGATGAGAGAAAATAACCCCTCAGTCATGAAGTGACGCACCAATGTCACTTTGTCATCCTACCAAACGGCAAACCATCTCTAAAATGCCTTGGACATGATCTTCTGAAACCACCCGTCGTTTCAAACAGAGCTCGTTTTGCGTACAGTTAACATTATGCTGCTTTTACTACGGACTAACTCAGCCGTGCTACTTAGACCTGACCAAGGTCTAAGTGTCTGAGTGTCCCAATGTGCTGCTTAAAATGTGCTTTGCTAGCAGTTCCATAGGCAAGGTTCGATGACTGTAATAATTAAGGCAGCAAAAAATTAGGAGAAAGGCATTAACAGGGCACACAAGAGCCTGAATAGCCCATACAAATATCCTACAAACCAGTAAAGAACAATCAGGTCTAGTTACTAAGTGAACGGAAAACTAGCTAGAATAGACCGAAAGGAAATGCTGGTATTAGAACACATTCATCATTCACAGGCAAGCGCAAGAATTCTGGATCAGGCCACAAAGTGATGAGGAGGATGGCAGATGGAACAAGCTGCATTAAGAAAACAATGGGATGAACTTCATGAAGTTACCTAACGGTAAATGCGAGGCAGAATACTTCTGTCCAAAAGTAATTATTTTGTGTTTATTATAAGGTAAAGTTGTACGTATGAGCAACTACCCCAATAAACCGGTGAACTGCAAGTTCACGCTCCCGTTGATCCCGTGGCAACCAGTTCATCTGGTCACACTCCTGTGCGCGGCTCACCTCTGGAGATATTTTTATCATGGAATGAGATATATTCTCTGCCTCACCTCAGCACTCATCTAACATCTTTTAAGCGCATTTCACATTATGGCTTGAAAACCCACTGCTTTTAAAACTGCCGATGGTTCGATTTTCATGAACATTAAAGGCAACACAAACAGGCCTTCAGGATCCCTACCTCGATGAGAGCATCTGCATTGGGACAAGCGAAAAACAGCTGTGCCCCTCTTCTGCATCAAAACCTCAACGGCAGCCGTTTCTCTACAGGCTTTACAGAAAGAGCCCTCTCCCCTGGAAAGGACTTCAGTCTAGCTGATGACCCCACACTCAGCCCCAACCTGCTCTTCCCTCTTTTGTTTGCCCCCCACAAAAGCTCTCCAAGAAGCACCTTTCACTTTGACTTTACAGAACTGTCACGAAAAATCGCCCTTTTTCTCCCTGTTCAACAGCGGCTGCGGACACTGCCCAGTCTTGCCTCAAGTATCCCGCTTGACTGGTCAGGTTTATACTGGTGTCATGGGGAGGAAGGAGAAAATATCAGTGCAGAGTCAGTGAGACATCCCCTGCATGGATAAGGACAAGTTTCAGGGTTAGCCTTTCCTGTGATGCAGGCTGGAATTCAAAGAAAAACATGGAAATTGGAAGTCCTGTAGCGATCAGTTTCTAAAGGAAAAAATATGTGCATATTGATCTACAAAACCCATACTATCATATAGTTGCATAGACTATCTTTAAGAAAAATGCCTTTTATTTGAAAGTGAATTTAAAAAAAGGTAATTGAGCTAATGCGGATTTTTAAGTGTTAATAAAAAGTCTGATCCAGAAAAACTACACTTAAAAATTATTAATACAAACACTGTAAGTCTAAATAAAGGCTATCCTGTGGAGTTCTGTGCCTTTTATAAAAGCAACAGCACCATTATTAAAGCCTGCTTCCAACCCCCCATCAAAAGTCACAAGTCACCGTTCATTAAAAATGCTCATTAACTCAGCTTTCCTTTGGCCAGGGGCTAGACCACTTGTGCATATACAGCACAGAGAGAAACGCACCAATTAATCTTACACACATCTGCAGCAGGGGTGAGCGAGGTCTGTACCAGCAGTTTCATTTTCCATATAAATCAGAACAAACCGGAGCAGCTGAGCATTACCGCTGCCAGCCAGTGCCTGCCAGCTACTTTATGTCCTAAATTATTTTAAATGTGGTACCCGAAGCTCTTCCCTAAGCAGGAGCCAGCGATGCTTTCAGCACTGGGATAAGCAGTTCTCAAACAGCATCAGGTACCATCAGGTTAAGAAACTGCCCACATACCAGCACGTTGCCTTGTAAATGTGTAATTAGCAAATACCTGATTTATGCACAGCTACCCTCACATGAACCTCAACAATTTGTTCTCTGCCTGCCACCAAAGAAACTTCACGTCATGCGAGGACCGAGGCACGTTCTCACCACAGCAGCCTACCTTCTGAATGAGTATGTTTCGGTCAGCAAAGCTCGAACTGGAAACGGAAAAGAGAAAGGAGAGGAATGCCCAGTTTCATCTAAAGAAGTCTTTCTGTGAGTAAAGATTTTTACTATTGCTGAAAGTGTCGCTACAATTACCAAGCCCGTGGAGTCGGTGTAAATGCCATGCAAGTGCTGTGGGGGAGCACACGTGTGTAAGTGTCATTCACCTCTGGCAGGACTTCAAGCACGTCACCCTTCATTGCAAAATTATCTTACCTATTTTCAGTAGCATCACAAGTCTTAACGTTATAGCAATTTTAACTGCAACTGGAGGATAAATTACTCGGTTGTAAAGAGCAATGAGTCCATCATCAAACTGAGGGTACAGAGAACTCCCAATGCATGTTTCAAACACAAGAGACAGGTCACAGCCCTAAGACTCAACTACACAGACCTTATGTAGACACCTGGGTATTTCTGAAATTTCAGCTGAACAATCAACTTGCAGCTTCAGCAATTAAAAGGAGAGACAGAGTAAGATTTGAAGAAATCTCTAGCCAGTAAACTTACACTCCCAAGCGTAAGTTCTTCTTACAAATACTAGTTCAACTGTCAAAAAAAAAAAAAAAAAAAAGGCTGAAGTTATCACAAATGAATTATCAGAGTACTCTGCAGACATTTTCAGAGGCACCAAAGAGACACCACAAAGAAGAGAGAAACTTTGAACTTTAGTAATTTGGGCTAGATCACTAATATTTGCAGTATATGCCCCAGGTATGTAGAACAACAGAGCTGCTGACCTCAAAAGGTTTGTGTTAGCCTGATCCAACTTTCATTGGTGTCTACGAGTAATTAAACGAATGGAAGTGAAAAAGAGTCAGGAAAAAGTTGCGTTAAGAAGCAAGTCAGCTGGCACACTTTTAGCACAAAATGTTTTCAGCAAAGAGGCAGAAATCTCACAGAAACCTCGCTTGCATTTTGTCTTGCTGTGGTTAAAATTAACCTTTACAAAGCCAGGAAGGGGGGGTGAGCTTGCTGCACACACGTGAACCTTCACAGTGATTTCTCAGAGCCCTTACTGACAGATGCCTTGAAGGCATAACAAAAGACTCTAACATTAAATAGTTTTTCCACTGTATTCCTAAATGTTTATGTCACAGCTGTACCAGAGCCAGATTTAACAGTTAACCACATCCTGCAGACAAAACGTCACTCACATTTCTGAAGTCCAGTGTTCATCTGCGTGTAAGAAAGAAGCTGAAAGGAGAGGTCACCTGGTCCTGGCAGACAGGCCAGCATGGCAGACAGGCACTAACACAACATGGGGCATTCACTCCTCTGCACACTGCAACAACAGAGAGACAATTCAAAGTTATAATACAAGGAGGAACAGAGAAAAGAAAGCGGCAAAGAGCCATCCCTGGGTGAAGGCCTGACCAAGCACAGATGCGCAACTGCTGCTCTGGCCCTTAACTGCATCTCCTAACGGCAACGGAAATACTTCAAGAAGTGGGTCATCTGCGGGGTTAAAGCTAAAATAGCTGTCTCGCTTTCCTCTGCTGCTTGACACGCAGAGAATAATCCATAACTCTCTCCTCAGATTTCAAAGGTGGTTGTTATGAATGGCAAAGAAACCGCCATCATTCATTTTACTACATATTGAAATGTGCTGGCCATCTACCAGGTATAGCCGGAACGAGTCCTCCGGAGAAATCCTGTCAACTGCTCTTTTACATTTAATAAAAAGGCATGGCATGCATAAATTGAAGGCAAAGCATGCAGCACTCTGCCTTGTGGCAAGAGTAAGCTGCATGCTACAGCTTGTAATTTCTGTGGTCCATTAGGCTGAAAGACGAACGGCTACAACTTCATTTCATAGGAGACTCGCTAACCTGCCTGGCTCCGGGTTAGACAAACTGCGAGATGTGCCTTCTGCACAAAGGAGCTGCGGAGGTGCCGCCATCCTCTACTCCAGAGGTTCAGCATTTATCAAATCAAACCTCGAAATGAATGCACTGAGCCCTGAAGCTCTTTATATATGAACACTGCACAGCTACCCTCAAACCCCGTCACTGGCGTACAAATACAAGGGGAGGTTTCCAGCAACAAATCCAACTCAGGCTCAAGGTCTCCAAAGTTACTAGGATTATGGAGAGAAAGCTGAGCTGGAACAAGGTCTCTAGAGGCCACCTGGTCCAAGTCCCTGCTCCAATATCCCCAGCACAGCTCCTGGGGCAAGCCACGGCCAGCCATGAGCACTTTGGGAAGCTCTAGGAAACGGGGTGGTTGAGCCAAGCTGGAGGAATCAGTTGACTTCTCCTTGCCCAGATCTCCACAAGCATCAGCGCTGCTCTGACAAAACACCAAGGGAGCAGCTGGAAAGGGCTCGGGGTGTTACATGGCCCTCAAAACTTAGAAAAGTTGAAAGCTTCAAAATTAATTAATTTCAGTCATTGTTTCAAAACCCCAATTAAAACAACTGGGGAAGCATTCAAAGATCAAGATAGGTGAAGCAGAAAGCTTGAGAGAGAAGCCACAGCTGCAGAAACCCCACAGAAGCCACTTGTGACAGAGTCACACTGCCGAGGAGCACGTAAACGACGTGGATGAAACCTCGGGGTGACACCTGACACAGCAACGTCAGCGCTGCGTCCCGGACAGCACCCCCTCCTGCGTGCTCCAGAAAGCTCTGACAGCCCGTTTCTCTGCAGGGATGTTTTAAAGACTTTAATTTGAAACCTAACCTCAGACTACCATCGCAAGTCAGACCACCCAAGGAACACTCGCACCGATACAGCGAACGGTGTGGACTTAAAGCTTTCCCGTGGCACAGCAATTACTCACTGCATAGAATTCATTAGCTCCTTGTTTGCATGCATCTCCTCGGTTCAACACACCAAGGCTGATCTAACCAACGGCCCAGAAATCTTGTGTAAATATTCATTTATGAAAACTTCTGCACCGTCACTGTGTGAGTGCTCTCAAAAGCTGGCTGAGCATTGCTGACCAAGCCCTCTGGGTGCCACTGCCACTAACAATTAAAACAGTGAATGTCAGCTTGACAACATCACGCTATTGCCCGTTCACCCTACTCACCCAGAGGAACAAGACTCAGTGCCGTGAGAAACACGCACGTGACCTCACCAAGCCGCATGGCCGACAGCGCGACAACCAACGGAACACGTCTACATCATCCTCCACTCCATCCCTAGGAGACAGTCATGACCTGCACTACCAGAAGTCCACGATACGTAGTTGTAAAACCTTGTAAAACAAATCTAAACCTGGTTTTTCATCTCGCCCTCTGTAGGAGATGGAGTTCTTTGAGTCTCTCAGAGGTGGTCAGAAATGAGGACAGAAGACCTGTCATGTCCACAGCTTAAAGGACTGAAAAGTTGCTTGACCTTCATAGATGAGATTCATACATGACTACAAGTATGCAATGCTCAGGGAAACTTTGCACACAGCCTATGGGCAGCAGTTTCTTGCCTCAAATCAAGCCCAGCAAGACCAAAAAGACAAAATAAGAATCCAGCTCCTTTTAATCAGAAGGCAAAACCACTGCAAGTTGCCAGAGCTTTATCTGAGTAAGCAACAGAAATAGTCACAGTCAGCAAGAAAAAAAAAAATTATAGTATTTTCCTTTTTTCCCCTCATCTTGTCAAGTTCAGAAGACTGGCAAAACCAAGACCTATTTCTCAGTGAAAAGCAGACAAACAAAATTAAGAGCCTCCACCGTAGTCAGAGAGCACCCAGATCACACCATTCCCTTATCCACCTCAGCATCTACCTCTTACTCCAGCAATGCCTGACACCAGCCCAGAATCACCTCCTATCCCTGTGTGGCCAAAGGAGCTCAGTGTCCAAAACGCTGCTTAACCGTCGGCAAGTTTGTGTGCAGCCCCTAAAGAGGAATGTGCTGTGCGGCGCAGCACCGCACTCAACGCGATACGCAGAGGGTTTGCTCACCTGCTCCGTCATTAACGCTCATTACAGCCTGAGCGTGTAACTCCTTGAGTAAGCCTCTTGCTGAAGTGCCGGGGAGAGGCTCAGCGCCACACACAGAGCAATAAACACGATAATGGCACATTAGGAGAGAGAACAAGTGATTAAGAGTGGTCACAGCATTCAACTCAGAAGAGCCAGGCTCCTGCGATAAGACAGCAGTATTTCCTTGAAGGTCAAAACACGTATTTACAGAAGCTTTAGCTCCAATACAGAGAGCAATGTTTCAGAGAGGGCTATAAAGGCAAGTTGTTCCCGCAGGCAGATAATCATTTTAGGCCATGCCAAAGGTTCATAAAAGACTGGGGTGGCAATAATAATTTTAAAGGAAATACTGGACTTAGAAAAATCATTTTAAGTAGAAGCATAAAATCATTCTTTTAGCTTGATTTGCAATAACTAAATTGATGCCATCTAGGTCACTGCTGAGCATTAAAAAAAGAAATTCAGACTTATATAGAAGTGCTGACCATAACTCCACCGCTGATTCCATATTATAATTAAAATCCTGCTCCAATTTTTATTCTTTATGAAATTAATATATTTTTCAAATTGAGATCTCAGTATTTGAAAACAAATGCATTTGAAATATTCTTACAAACAAGCCTGTTCCTTTTTCTTTTCATTATAAATTAATTACCATTTATTCCCTTTGAGACACTCAGCACCTGACTACTACTTTCTGACGTGACTCTTCTTCAGCACGAGCTAGTGCAGACAACTCCAACACACCACCCGGCTAAAATGAACCGAAATCCCCGACACGGACTGCATTTGGGACTGAGGTGAGCATTAATGGCTGTCTCAAACTGTTGCTCCGCACAGTCTCAGGTTGGTAGCGCAGGATCCTGACACAAAGACAGCTGGGCCCATCATTCCCTCCTGCACTCGGCTTTATTGCTTCTAATTAGTCCAGAGCAGGAGATAAACTGAACTTGGCACGTCAAGACTTCTCACTAGCAGACTTGGCTCCACGGCGGCAACTTGTGTGGGCACCAGCACCTGCAAAGCTCCCCGCAGGGCTGCTGCCCCAGCCCCTCCGAGGACGGGCGGTGGGTTACTGGAGCGGGCACAGTTCACCGGGAACTGATGGGTTTTTGCACTGACCAGGCTCAGAAATACCGTCATCCAAACCAGTCAGCTGCAAAGCGGAGAGCAAGGTGACCAGCAGGCTTTGGCACCCAGCGATGGAGGGCAGCTGTAAAACCTTACCTTTACAGCGTTTAAATTGTATTTTCAATTGATTCTGTATGCTGCCAAACTCAGCATAACGAGCTCTGTCTTGAAAATATATATTAAAAGATAAAGTATATTTCTAGAGGAAAACAAGCATTAGATTGGAATAAATAAATAAATACCCCTCTTTGAAGTGATTTTAATCTAATCTGGCTGCAGGATATAACCGTAACAGCACACGTACTGCAGGATGCTCTATGAAATAGTTAGCAGGTTTCGACACATGAACAGATTTTTTTTTTCTCCTAAGATTTATTAATAATTAAATCAAAGCATGTTAAGCTTAAGAGGGATTTGCAGTGCTTGGGATTTGGGGGTAACTGTCACATCCCCCAACGACTGTTAGGTTCAGCCTTACCGGCGCATCAGGGTGTTTTCTGTCCAGGCAGCACAGTGTCCCCTGCACCGATTTTCAGGGTTAGTCCTGCCATCACCAAGGCTCAGTGGGTGGGACGGAAGAACTCACCTCCACCCACTGCCCGGTGACACCCTCCCTGCAGAGCTAAGAATCAATTCCAGTAAAACTTACCATGATGGTGCCTTTCTGGACTAAAAAGATACATTATTTTCTGGCTGGCATTCAAAGTTTAGTATTGCCTCTGCCAGACACAGTGCTCCTCAGGCCAGGGGGTATTTTACAAGCTTGAGTAAAACCTAGGTGTAAAGCAACTCGGTGCTACTAGGAAATTTCTAATACTCTAACACAGCTTTATCATTGTATAAACAGACCACATAGCCAGAGTTATTGCCAAGTTTTTAAATACGCCAGTCTCTGAAGCTCCCAAGAGGCCTTACAGGGTAAGCACACAAAGGAAACACTCCCCACAAACCATTCCCGGCCAGTGAAATATGGGAACCTGAGCTGGTTTAGACGAAAGCAAGCTGGTGAAGTCTAAAGTTAGGTTCCTGAAAGTAAACACGCATGTCTGAAATTCCACGATTAACTGCGGGCATGTTCACAAAGCCTGGGGCCAGGAGGAAGCAGGAGCATCCACCCACACACAAAAGAAAAGCTCCAAACTATTCCAAGTTTCCAGCACCCTGGGGTCCCGTAAGCCGTGCAAGGGTTGTTAGCGCTTGCGGCTGGCTGATACGCTTCGCTTCTCCTCCTTATTCACAAGGTAGCCCCGTGAAATTCCATAACCGCCGGCGGGATTTATGGCAACCCCTAAGCGCACGCGGCACATTCCAAGTTCAGCATATCTAAATGCTGCAAACAAAAACAAAAACTAACTCTGGTTGTGAAGTTTCTTTGGTACAAATGTCTGTAAGAGCTTGCCAGGAAACGTAATTGAATCCGGGCCAATTTTCATGCTCCAAGGGAAACTCAGTGTCTCATTTACCCCCCGGCAGGCTGCTCAAGACCAAATGAGACTCATTCCTTTTTCCTCTCCCAAAGAAACCTAAAATCTTGGGCTTTCAAAAATTTGTTTGTGTCAACTGCAGACACTGAACCACCCCCCTGCCAACCTCAGCATTCAATACGATTCCTTCCAGTCAGCCGTGCCTTGCCTGACAGCGTCTAGACTGATGCTGCAGGCTTCCTGCCTTTCTCCAGCCCTAAAACTCCCCTTTATTCTTGGGCACTTACCAGAATGGCCCTTTCCCAGGACTGCTGAAGAGCCAGAGATAAATCTTACCGTTTCCTGGAACGAAATTACCAAACTAGCACTGTATTCATCACCGGCTGGTATCACATCCTCTTAATGTTTTATAAATGGAAAACTGCAAAATAATGTGCAGAGAGGTAGTCTTTTGAAATGGCAATAAATCACAATAGCACCGAGTGTTCTTGGGGATAAATAAATAGGAAGGCTGAACAATAGAAAGTTGCCTTTTGTAACTAGCGGAGCGCACCGTCAGCATCTGCCAGCGCAGGACCTTTCGGCTCTCTGCATTCAGGTGGACCTTTCGTAGAGCCCTGCAACAGTTTCGATCAAAATCAATTTTTGTTTCTTGCAGTTTAATTAACTATGATTTTGCTTGTAAACCATTTCACCTTTTAGGCTGACCTCCATTTATAACATTACTCAGGGAACAAAATTAAATAGTTTGGAGGGGAAGGCAGAGAGAATGTCAATGTACGTGGGGTGCATCGGGAGATGCTCCTCGCCCCGAGCTGGGATGGCAATGCTCAAAAAGGAAGAAAACGAAGAAGCTTTGGGGTAACAGCACTTATGTTCGTATCGTACTCCTTATGCCCAAAGGCTAAAGGCTTCCAGGTTAGCAATTTTGAACAGGATGTAGCGCAGTAAAAAAAGCCAAGGCGGCGGCTCTCGGCTCCAGGTACTGCCACGTGTGACACCAGCTCCATCAATTCCCCTCCTGGGGTAAAGCCGCAGCAAGCTCAAGGTTATGATCTTCAGAGTTTAAAAAGCCTTTTTTTAGGTCAGTCCCAAGAGATTATGTTAAAACACAGTACTACGCATCTGCTGGAGAGTAGAACAGTTGGCTTTAATTGTAAGATGGATTTTTACATAGCTTCTGACCTTTCATCTAATTGAGGCCTAAAGAAGAAAAAAAAAAAAAAAAGAGGAAAAGCTACACGTCACTTCAGTTATTAAAATCCATCAAGCTCAGACTTTAGCCTTGGGATAATCACAGCCAAAAAATTGACTTGCAAGTAATTATCACTGCTATCTGCAATAAAAGTTAATTGGACATAATTGAACTAAAGCCTGAATCTGAATGAAGCTGTTGCTGGCAAGAAGCCTGCTCCTGCCTGCACTCTGCAAATGAAACTGCTAGCAGTAAAATGGACAAACACGGGGCTGCTCCCACTGCAAATCACTGCGCAATTCTGCAAACAGCTCGTTAGCTGGGCCAAGATAAAGCCATTAAGAGGGCCAGGCCTCACCAACACACCCTTCAACAATACCCAAACACGGCGTAGAGTTTCAAAAACAAGTTTCATTTTTACTGACCTCTTAATTACATGGACTGAAACATAAGATTCATGTCACCTGATGCTGGTTTCATCAGCCCCCGAATGCTGTAAATACCGGCACAAATAATGTACTTTTTGAACACATAAAGATACCAACTCAAAAGGTTTTCAGTGCTGATCATTTACCACCTTCATGCAGTTCAATAGCCTTTCCTGTTGCAGGACCAGCTTCTTTCATCTCCGCAGCGGAGCAGACAATTAGCTGCTTTCTGTGCTCAGCCCCTGCAGGTGGCTGGGGGAAGGGAGCGTCAAACTGAATTCCTGCTCATTAGTCCATTTATATTTTTCATTTTTGTTAACTAACAGACCAGAAAGCGGTCATCATCCCCCATACTACTTTAGAACTTCCTTCCAATTTTAATTATTAACACTCTGCCCTTCACCAAAGCATATCAAAGCACTTAACAAACATTACTGAAGCCACATAACCACTCTGAAACGGGCAAAAATTGCACGCAAGTCCTTTTACAGAGGCTTAAGATTTTTTGACCAGATTTATGTTAGAAGACTGAGTTCCTGATTATGGGCTAGCCTATGACACAAGAGATCGAGGGAAGTATCTGGCTCACCACAGGTTCCTGACGTAATTTTGGATGAAGTATTTAATCACCCGATGCTGTGGCCGCTCCTTGTTGAAAGGACAGCAGCGAGTGATGGTTTTTTACCCCTGAAGACGACCGTGAAGATAAATGACACTGTGGAGCATTCAATACCACCTTGACTTCTTGCGTCAGGCTTACAAGGTCACGGTCCAGGCAGTCTCACGGGGAGAAGGGGAGGCAGACCATCCCTCCCTCTCCTCAGCACCAATTGCTCACCATCGCTCCTCCGCGTTTCACGGCTCAGAACAGAACTTCTTAGCTCAAGAAAGCTGCAACGGAGAACCAGTGACATCAATTCCCTTTCATGACCCAAATCAGTGGCTTATTTTACTTTGCTCAAAAACCTCACCTCTTTTTAAGCCTATTTTTAGATTTAACTCCGTATTCTGCAACGTGGCAGGAGCTGACAGACAACACAGGCGTAAGTAGGTCTTGCCAGGTGTTGCAGGCTGCTTCTAAGGTGAAGGAACGATGTAGAAGAAACAAGTCAGGACGATTGTAAGGCCTGGCCAAAGCTTCAAAGGAGTATTTCTGGCTGTGCTTAAAACACATATGCTAGTGGTCAGTTATGAGACAGATGAGATATTGCTTTTACCACGGGAACATATGCAAGAAATAGGAAAATCGACCTGCCTGAAGTCAAAAGCGTTTTGAATAACTTTGTATCTGCCTCCTCTGAATTTTCACTACATTAAAGCACTCTGACCTTTAATTTTCTTTCTCCTTTTATATGGAAACTCCCCACTCCGAGTTTTTAATGCTGTACCGGTGGGAAACAGGGATGAAGAAAGGATCTGGGCTGTATCTCAGTTACGTTTCACAGGGTGTAAATCTGCATGGTCATTCAGGAGAGGGAGCAAAGGATGCTACAGCTGAACGGGGCAGCTAAGAGCAGAGGCCAGGTAAACACAGCGTTGTCACCAAAATAATAACCTGACTTACATTTGTATTTTCAAAACGTAAACCAGACTCCCCACCCGTCACTGTAACATTCACAGATGATACTATTTACTTCAAGATACCGAGAGGCGCAAACAAACATTCCTTCCTCCAAACCATCCATTATCCTCGGGGCAAACTAAACCCACCTTCTTCCTACACGCTCCAGCAGCATCTCTAATATCACAGCAGCTACTGTAAAACACGGAACAGACTTACAGACACGAGTGTGGATGTTTCCATGTGAACATGACGGTACTAAGGTTAGCTGCGATGACTTCCACCCAAAGCAAACCCGAACAACTACCAAACTACAGGGTGCCGCTAACACATACCCCAACCGGTCGCACATTCCCACCAACAGACATTCTCCGTCCTTTTACACAACTTCCTTCTGCCTTCAAGTGATAAGAAACCAAAATACACATTGACCCCTTTCCCATAGCGGGGAGTCTGCAGTTATAACCTCAAAATTATCAGCAAGAACGTGCACCGCGTGGGTGCTATGTGCAGCTTTCCTATGTGTCCAACGTCTGTGAGAAGCAGGAGGTTGTAATTCTGGGGTTTCCTTTACCACAAAGGACATGCAAGAGCTGTGAGCTTCCTCATGCCACTCTTGGCCAGAATTCCTCCCTCTCCACTTTCTTACCTTCCCAGATCTGCAAAGGAAGCTTTTCTTAAGTACAGCAAACAGCTGCCTCGGCAAAGGGGAAAGGAAACATGAAATACTTCCCTCTCCAGTGGCTGCTTCGCACAGATCACCATTATTATTCTCTTCTCTCATTCCCCACTTACTCTATAAAAGCCCAGAATTAGAGACTTAATCATGACTTACAGAAATCCTTGTGGCTGCAGGATGACAGTTTTTCCTTCTAAAATATCGTTAGAAGTTACAGATTATGACAGTTCCCCGAGTAGGAAAGCAGCTATCTTCCCCTGTTTATTACAAGCTGATTATTTCAAAAAACATTTTTTCAGAGCTAACTTTGAACAAATTTTACCTCCATGCAACACACAAACAACAAACCAGACATTTGTTAGGTATTGAAAAATATACTTTGAGTCTTGTTTTAAAAATAGATTCACTTGAAAAATGAAAAATATTTGCAAATAAAATGAGGCAGAATGAATTAGACTTCACACAAAACAAAAAACTGAACTCGCATATTAAGAAAAAAAAATAAAAAGTGCCTCACTTGCGGACCAGGTGTGCTGGTGGTGTGTGAACACCGGCAGGCTTACAGGGGGATGGATTTCAGTTTGCACTGGTTGCGCACAGGTACCAGTTAGACCTGTACAATTACACGGACAGCTGTTTGGTTTAGTGTTTAGCTCTTTGGATACCGAATTAAGGTTCCACATAAGGTGAAATTTTAACAGCCTATTTACAAAGCAAGTGGAGAAATATACATCAGATTTTGTGATACAAACTGGAGATCTCTGTCGAATTGTGCAAAGTGCCAGAGCTTCCCGCCGGACCACGAACACATCGGCTCTCAGATACACGCTTTGCCGTTTGTAAGGGCAAGATAAGCCCTTCTTCAGCAGCTGGAGATACTGTGCAGCCTACCATAAAGATGAAAAGTATTCTAACAACCTCAAAGAGAAGCTGCAACACAAGTACCAAACTCTCACCAGCAGAAAATACAAGTCATCAGGTGAATACCAAAGAGCTGGACCAGCGTTTTCCCGTCAACCTTCAGACCGAGGTGCTAGTGCCCCGCTGGCTTGTCCTGACACAGACCCAGTGTCCTCACCAGTCTTCCAGGAAACTCAAAGGCCATCTCATAACAACTCAACAGCAGAAAGGACAAGAAATACATTAATTGGGAGCTACTGTAAAAAATCTCTGCTATTCTCAGTGCTTTCCTGAGAGCATGAAAACCGGCCAGTTGCACAGCTGGGAGTTCAAAACAACCACAGGGAAAGCAACACGAGCGAACAAGATGTTCTCAACACCTCTGCACACTACAAGCATCAGAGATTTTTGTCTGCAGCCCTGATAAAACACTTCATTGCAATCTCAGCTTATTCCTTTAGCAGCCACCAACACATCATCTTTATCCAAAGTTCACATTCACAAAAGATTTATTTTTTTCACGGTAAGTTTTATTGCCTACAGGTGAGCAGGAGATTTTTGTTTGCTTTTGTGCATCCTTCCTCCTTTTTCTTCCAAAAAAACCCCCAACAAAAAACAACCCACACATATGGCAATAAATAAATTGTACGGACAGGACGCAGAGGCAGTTGTAACCGTACTACAGTCAGTGAGACATTCCTCTGCATGGTAAACACAACCTGGCTGCGTGGGCGAGAAGAGAACAAATACTGCTCCTGCAGCCCGTACCACCGTACCCCAACAGCAAACACAGCACAAACCCGCCCGCACCAACGCCGAGCTCCCGCTAACCTGGGCTGCAACAGCCCTGACCTCCACGGAGCATCTCGAGGTACAAGGCAGCACAACCCCTCTGTGAGAGTCTGGCCAAGTGCACACTCCCGTCAGTTACTCAGGCAATCCCCAAAGTATTGCTTGATTTTAATTTCCAGACAATTTGTCTTTCCAACCGTGGAATTGCTACAGTCAACAAATTCAAAAGGTAAATTTTTCTACCTTCAATTAACTGCATTAGTACTGTTTATAACTATGTGATTGATAAATGCTCTACAGAAGCTGTAATTAATGTATTTTTTCCTTGGAACACATACTGAACCCCTTGGCGCTCAGACACTTAATGAATAGCAATTTATCAACTTGCTTTGAATAGCTGGATCTGACTCCTTAATGCAGAGAGAAACACACTTTGCTTTAAGCACTACTACTCTCAAAACGTAATGCAAACCACGACATTACAAATGCCGTCAGACAGTTCGGATTTTGGTCGGGATGACAGCGACCAGAGTGACCATCTCGCTGAGAAACCGGGTATGATTTAGCACAGCTTAGCTGGGATCCTCTCCCCCAGGATGCTGTCGAGCAGATTTGCAGATGTGCTTTTCCAGGACGGAGGTCAGGAGTGCCTCCTCAGGACACTGGACAAAGCTCCAAATTCTCCCATGCTCACGTGAGCAGGAACCTTCTCACCGCTCCTTGTGCCGAGCGGTGCTGGCACGCTCGCTGATAAGCAGCAGCTCAGCATATTTCAGCCTGGACATGTGTTCAGCTGCTCACAAAGCAGACAAAAATAAAGTGCTTACAAGAGTGTTTGAATGCTAATTTCTCAAATTGAGTGTTGCTTTGTATAGTCGACATATGCAAAAAAAAAAAAAAGTATTTAGAAGGAAAGGCTTGACATCACAGAAAATTTTCTGTCAGTATTAACCACTGGGGGGATTAACCAACCTTCAAAGCCTAAAATCTGAACTCACATTTCTGGGAGTATAGGCTACAGATTTCCAGTACAGAAACTGGTCTGTGCTCCATGTGTCAGAGTGAACGTAAGGATCACATATGTGCAGGGTCCTGACACAAAGGCAGCTTACAGTGCACATGTAAGTCTGTTTCCCATTCCTACAGTGTCTTGCTCTCTCCCATTTGTCTTTTGATGCAGATAAAAAAGCCGATGCAGATTGCAACTGCTGATACAGAGAAAGGCACAAGACACAGTGCGCCTTTGGACTAAGGGAAAAAAAAAAGGACTCAGGTCCAGACTGCTAGAGCATGTCAAGAGATTGTCTTTGAAACTACAAAACTAGAAATGAAAGCGCTGCGTTTTTATTTGATTTGATCAAAGCGACTGGATGGGAGGGGGAGAAATCACATCCTACAGATGCAGGCTAAAATTTAACTACTTTACACATAATGTGGGACCAGCTGATCCCATACAGACAAAAATAAAGAGAGAAAACAAAGAGGTAAAGTCACTCTCGCTCTGAACACACTGCTTCCACAGATCACTGCTTCAGGGTCTGCCAAAGAGCAACAGGAGCCCATTTCAAAGCCAGAAAGACGGAGGAAGCACATACCCAGCACTCTCACCACGGGCACCCTTTTTCAGTCTCCAGTGAAGAGCAGAGGAGTGAGCTCCTGTCAAATCAGAGAAAACATACTCGAAATGCAATGGCTTTGGAATAAATAACCAATTACTCCCTGTGCAACACTGCTCCACCGATCTGTGGGACACCAGCAAACCGTGACAATCTTCTGGAGGGGGGCTTTGTACGGCAAGCTGCAAAGGGACAAGACTGTAATTCTTGAACGGAGCATCCACTCCAATACACACTCAGCACCGGGAGAAAGAGGCTTTGCAGAAGTACAGATTGCACTACAGGTAGCAGCCTTGCAGATCCCAAGTAGCAGCACAGAAGAAACACATACCTATAGATGCCATGCTCCCTGATAGACAGGTTTTAAACTATCCACTGGGTAGACTGTCTGCTCATGGAAATTTCTAACTGCAGAAGGTGAACCATTTTGATCGCCTCTGGGCTGAAATGATCCAGGTCTTTGCCTTTCACTAAAAATTAAGCAGAAGTCATTTTAACAAGTGTTAACAGTCTTACACAGATCAAAAAGCTCTCCAGATGTTTATTTTAAATGAAATTCAGAAGCCAGTATAAACCAGATTTTAAACACTGAATAATCCTTACCATAATTTGCATGAGAAAAACAGGAAAAAGATTCCATCCTGCTGCTCTTGAAACTCTCCAGGAATGTGCGGGGTTAGATTTTGTTCCTAGACTCTTCAGATGAGAATTTGAAATGTGAACAGCCCCCCACACCGCAATCTGACGGCTGTTACGCATGTTTGTCCACCGCGCTATATGCTTTGATGGATGCTCAACACACACATACGGGGACATCCCCCATGAAGGAAGCCTTTGACCTTCCTCACCAAGACTACTCAAAATTATGTATTGGATCTAAAAATGTCAGTCCTAAATCGTCAACTTCTTCTCATCTTGCTGCTTCACTGAATGCTTCCCGATTGTGCAAAAGCAGAATATCCAGGCACCAGTCTGAGTAGCTGGGGTGTTAGGCTGACAATGTCTCCGGAGGGAGGAAGAGAAGAGAGGACAGATTGCCAATAGCTCTGATGCCTCTCTGTAAGGAAAGCTGCTACACAGCAAGAGAGATAAATAAAGAGGGAAAGTAACACGACAGGGAACTTTTACCAAGGTCACATCAGGATGCTGAACACTACCCATCTGCAGGAGAAGATTTAGGTGCCTATTCCACCACACATACCCACTTGCTTGTTGGCAAAAACAGTCCTCATTAAACCAACCAGTTTAACCATGAGAGGAGAACATTGGGAAGATTATATTAGCTAACAAATACAAAAGCAAAACCAACAGAGCCAGTCCTGGATGAGCATCCTTTGCAGGAAAACACAGCCTCAAGGCATGTGCAGAGCCCCTGCACAACTCTGGAACAGGCAACATGGGCCATCTCAGCCAAAAGGATGGACAACTCCACTCTGAGCAACACTAACAGCTCCTACCTTGCAGCAAAGAGGAGATTCTGGACCCGTTTGGGCAGGAGCAGAACCAGGATCCCATCTGAAATGGGAGTTTTTATGACTCCGCTGCTATGCAGGGTTACCTGCACATCGCAGTTCCTCACTGCTTTGAAATCAGGGTCGCGGACACGTGGCACATCACCGCAGACAGACCGTACCTCGAAGAAAAAGCCCTGCCCTCAAAATATCAGTTACTGCTGTGCCCTTAACAAGAGCGTTTCTTGCCCGTTTCAGCAATCTGAAAGACATGCTGGGCAAAATTTCAAGCAATGACAAAGCTATCTTATCGCTTCTGTGCTGTTCTCGCTACACAAGCCCCTGATTCAGCAGCATGTAATAAAATCTTCATTTGCATGAAAAGCACTCTCTGATCACAAAGTCTTCTGTTCGACAGTCCTCTTCCCATCTACAGCATAAAGGTGCAAGCACCACCGTCATTTTGCTGGTGACTAAGGTGGAATGTTTTATTTACGCTTGATTTGGAGAGGCTCTCCGTGTTTTAATACAATCTTTTCCTAAAATTGTAACAGTATTTTGGAATAACACAAAAGCTGCACACATCCAAACGAGGCAAGCACTGCAAAGTTCACACACTACGCTTCCACCTGCACTCTCCACAAGCGTGCCACGTGAAGGACATTTCCTATCAGCACATGGTGACCATCAACAGCTCTAAAATGTCTCCAGCATTCAACAAGTCCAGTCTTTTCCAGTTTGCATTTGCAGTGTTCAGTGTCATGATATATAGCGCTCGCAGAGGATATATTTCAAAGGAAGGAAGGTGCAGCCATGCAAAGAACAATGCTCTGCCTGCAACAAGATTAATCGCTGTCATGGGAAAGCAATAAGAACAAGTATCTTCTTATCTTTCTTTACAAAGGGACTGTTAAAGCTTAACTATGTTAGGAAACTTTTTCCTTTGGACTGAATCACGAGCCCAATGTATGTGGGCAACGCACATACCAGCATATGCAATTAACTGGCTCTCTCCTGATGCTGCGGGAGAAAGTTCACGCTTTCAGAGGCAGGCTGAAGCCTTCACGCAATCAGCTTGTGCCATCTCCTGATAAGAGATCTCTCACCAAGGCCAGCCCCAGCTCCCTGCCCTGTGCCAGGCAACACCACCTCCCACTTCCACCTGTTTCCCAGTTACTCATGTCCCACATCTACACCCTGAAACCACACCAGGCTCTGGGCAAACTCAGTCAAAGCAGAAATACCTTTCATCACGTCAGCAGTGCGGACCCCATTTAGAAACCTTTTCTTTCACGTTAATCCAGTGCCAAAACATTACGACGTATGCTGTGCTGATCCAGAAACGGTGCTAACGATGCTGCTGCCTCCTGTCTATCACCAAACACCCAACGCAGCGCGTGGCCGTGCAATGACGGCTCTGCGACAACAGGCACTTTAAATTGGGCAGCTCAGCAACACATGTACGCTGAATTTTTGAGCGAGCTATTCTAAGCTGCTTTGCTAGCAATTTCTGGCCTGTACAGTTTGAAAGCACACGGTTCTGGCCCTCACAAAGAGCAGACCTGTAAATGACATCTTGAGGATTAAGCTGATTGAGATGCAATTTGCCTAGCAACCATTCATTAAGCAGAGTTCAGAAACAGGCCAGCAATCTATTCCACCTCCTTATCTGAGCAGTAAACAGATAACAGTCTCTACTGTGTCCTCTATGCTCCGGTTCAGACACACTGTAAACAGATTTTTCAGAAGTTTAAACTCCTACAGTAAATCTCAGAGAACAATCCTGCTCTCCAAACACGAGGGATTCGGTTTCACCGAGTGCCTTACGAGCGTGAAACAGTTCTAGAACGAGGGTAATGCAAATCAAATTGTGAATGCACTCGCAGTTCCTGTGCCTCCAATATTTTCTCACGTTAAGCACTAAGAGCCCATCCTAGCTGTTAAAAGAAAAAAATAAAAATATTAATCACACAAGCATTTGGCATTGCTATTCTGACCACTGAAAAAAACTCAATAAAAATCTTATTCCCTTCCTTCATCTTCTGGAAGGAATCGACTGGCACTCCCCCTTTCAGAGAAGAAAACAAAAGTCACGTCCTCCCTCCCATTAACCATTTCTTCCTTATAAAATAAGCAAGACAATGTAAACATCAGCAGCAAAATCAAACCAGTTACTTCAGCTTGAAGAATTTATCTGAAGAAATTAAGTAAAATCATGACTTTGCATTATTGTTTCCCTAC
>NW_010101846.1:30959-40992 GCF_000699245.1 Pterocles gutturalis
AAACAACAGATAATATCCCATTCTGCTCCAAAATTAAACAACAGAGATTAGCAGGGACATATTTAAGGCTCTGTACCTGAATGGTTTTCTTTTGGTGTACAGTTCTTCTGGGAAATCACTGTGACATACAGCATGCTATTACAATTAAATATGCAAGAAAGAAGAATTAAACTGACTATGAATAATTAATACCCTATAATACTACTTCATAAGGTAAGATTGGTTGAATATTCCTGTAGATGAGACATACCTAAATACAAGACACATCAGAGCTGGGAGCTTTACTGTTATGATGGAGTCATACAGTGAGTAACTTTATGGCAGCTACTCCCTTCAAAGAGAAGGTGCCAGCCACCCGCATCTCCCTTCTGCTCGCTGCCCATCCAGCTCCAGAAAAGCTGGGAGACCTGCGAGTGTTGCAACAGTCACTGCACTGCTCACCTGCATCTCAGAGGTAACAGGCTTCCCAAACACTTCCCATTAAAAAGCATAAAGCAATTATCTGACTCCCCAGTAGAGAAAATAAAGCAAATATGATGCAACAATTACATACATGATAAGATCACGCTAAGGTTGTGAGAAAAAACAATTAAAAAGGTTTGCAAGAGCTAAGGAATGCAGCTGACTTTCCCAGAATCTATCTTAATGAGAAAGATACCATCAACTCACAGAGCAGACCTTCCTGTTTCAAGTGCACTGTTTCAGAGGCTACAGAACATCGACCGTAGCAAAGCCACAGCTGGGTGGCTGGGTACGAACTCTGCATCTCCAGCACAACTCTCCCCTACTAGCTCCTAGGGAAAAGGGCAATTAAAATTATGCTTTTTTTCACCAATAGAAACCCTAAATCACTTCAAATTAATCCTTACTGAAGTCCTCATAAATTTGGTATTCAGCTCTTGGCATTTTCCACTCCACAGCAGTCAGGTCACCTCTGTTGCTGATCGCCGCACAGCACACTTGTTGCACACATTTGGCTGGAAATCCCCAGCTCCCCTCAGTTTATCCAAGCAGCACCGCATTCAAACACCACCCTGCCGCTGACGGCCACTTTTAGAGACAGACATTTGACATCCAACCATCATTTGGGATCCGCGAAGCAGACCGGGGTATGAGGATTGTATCTGCTGAAGGTGACAGCCCTACAGTCACACGGACACAGCCCCCCGCTACTCCAGCTGCCAGCCCTGCCACCAGGGTCTGGCTCCCGCAGGATCCAACGCTCTTCTCCTCTAAAGCGAACACAAATCGGGGGTATTTCTGTGCCATGTTAGAAGTATGCTAGCTTAATATTAGTTTTCTATTAAAAATTAATAGGATTAAATGAAGCTTGCAAGCTGGTAGGCACCAAGACAGTTCTTTTGCTGATGTTCTCGTCGCCCGGAGGAGCGGGCTGCAGCGTTTCTGCAGGATGGTGGCCACAGGGTCCGTGTGCTGGCCAGGAGAGGCAGTGGGGGGCTCTTCCCCACATCCCCAGATAGATGCTCCACCAGAGCCGTGACACTCCGCCAGCAAGCAGCTCGTCCTCCCAGACAGAAACCGATGGGGAAGGTGGAGCCCATGAAGAGATCATCAGCCTGTTGAAAATCCCAGCGTCTTCTCACTGCAGATCCAGTCCCCTGGGCCCATTTGCACGTGTGCCCCTTTCTCACTGCCAGAATGAATTCCCTTGCCAACAAACATCCTGCAAATACCCAGAGTTTACACAAGCCAAGTTTAACCTTCAGTCCCTATTAATGTTAACAGAATAGAAAAAATTAACCATGGTGCAGCAAAAGTCTGTATCTGCATTTCTAATTACACAACAAAACACACCACGGGGCAGTATTTCCAAGCACCTTGCTGGGAATAAAATAGCCAGTGGACTGCAGCTTCCATTTCGAGCAGTGGATGCAACAGCAACCAGCATCGAGGCTGTCGGCGTTAAGGGAGAGGAATGTAAGAATTAAGGAAAATAAAGTGATGTACGTTATCAATGATAACCAAAATGGTAATAACTAGAAAAACAGGCACCTTAAAAACTGAAAATTTCATGATGTTTCCTACTTTTTAATGGCTTAGCCTACTTTTTCCAACCTAATTTGCATGATCAAAATAGCCCTCCTGCCAGGAAGCATTAAAATGGCAGCCCCCCATCGAGACAAGGCTCCCTGCACCATACGAGACTGAAGGACTAATAACTATTCCTAAAAACATTTAAAATCCATTAATGTTGTTTAGTAAACATTTATTTAGAATTAGTGCCGCTATCAGAATTTTCTTTATCGCGCTCTACTAAAGCGTTTTAAAAAAGCTTTTGACAGAGGAGCAGGTACCCCCACAAATGCTTGCGCTATCACCAGCCCTCTCCAAAAACCTGAGCACCCTCACGGTCCTGCTCTGCATCACTCTGAACATTTTCCATCCAAAAACCCCAAAGCATTCTCCAATATTAACCAGAAAATTCCCAACAGCTCTTTGGGGTACCAGGATGGGCAGCTGGAAGCACCCACCAAGACACACGGAGCCGCCAGACCAGAGTAACCAACCCTCCCAACCCCTACACGTGGCAATTAATTCTATCTGCTAGAAAAACCCCAGGCTAGTACAACAGTAAAATAAATCTCAGTATTACTGATGTAGTGAAGATTTGGATTCTGGTACAAATATATGGTGCTTTATACAAATTTATCTGAGCTATGTGTTATCCTTTCAGTGCCATCTGCACAAAAACAGAGTTCTATCTAAGCATTGGAAATTAAAATAAATCATTTTCTCTCTATCTGTGATCTTGTCGGAGACAGACACCACAAACCTGAGAGCTGGCTAGTGCAGGCTTGTCTAGTTAAAAATAAACTATCCGCATAAATATGATTGATTTCTAATGAAAAAGGCAAACCAGACCCTTACTACAGAAACAGTCTCAGCCAGCACCCTCCCAGCCCACAGAAGACACAATATACGGTATTAAATTGTCAAAATAAACCCGGGATTGGCATTGTCATTTCCCCTAGTAAGAAATGCCACAATCAAGAGATACACTTTAATCACCACACAGAATGAAAAGTCGCTGCTCATTCTCCACGTGCCGTATTTATTGCTAACAAAACGCAGGACGGCAGGGCTTGGCAGGTTATTTTCTGATACCGTGAGCTTTTTGGCGTGTCTGCGCCCCACCAGATGGTTAAGGGTGAACTCAGCTCCCCAGCACCGCGCAACAAACGACGCATCTCTGTCCCGCACGAACTGCTCGAGGTTCTTGGGCTGCGTTTCTCAAAGCATCTCGGCCTGAGCATCCTCTGTGAGCAGGCGACCTCGGAGTAATTAACACATTCTGATACTGGAAACTCAACTCATACAAACATTGATCCCTAAAGACAGTACAGCCCATGACTTGAGAAACACGAGTCCCAGAAGACCTGTTGTTTCTACCTCTGAAAGTCACCCCAAAGGCTAGTAAACAAATTACATTCTCCAAAAGGGTTGCAAATGAGAAATTCCTTTCTTCTAGTTGAATACATTCTCCAACCAGCAGCCATGGCTAAAGGTTCATATACAATAACTGAAAACACCAAAACTGGTTTATTTTCTTATATCGAGTAACTTTAACATTTGAACTCACTGCGGTGAGATTGTAATGGATTTTATTTGACAAGTCAAGCACGGACTATAAAAAAATAAACACTAAACATTTTTAGATCTAACTTTTCTCCACAGACTGCGTTTTGTGCACTTTCATTGGAAATGTTCCATCAGAATAAAATCAGATTTAATTGCCTCTTAAATAACTGAGCAGCCACTTTAATTTTATTTCAACAGCAATAATTCATAAATCAAGCAGATGAAATTCTAGCACAGAATGACAAGTAAATAGAGCAGAACACACTAAAGGAGAGTACAAACGCCGCATGGTGAAAAGTGATTTTCTTAAACTTTGTGCGTCACCATTTTATGGGCATCACAAAGCTACCACAACATAAATACTTCAGAGCTAAAATCTGTCAGCTCTGGGATGCTCCAGAGTTTATCAGCAGCAACTGCTCAGCAAAGACCAATGGACGAGACGATCCTCACCCAACTGGAACTGCCAGGAGAACGGCTGGGATTGCAACCACGGATGCAATTTCCCTCACGCACACTAGATGGAAGTATGTAAAATCTTAATTTGCTCCTGCCTTGACTTAAATTTAAGCGGTTGAAATGTTATGTCATACTGTCACCTTTTGAGAGGCCTTTTTTTGTTTCTTCATCAGCAACTTTACTCATTGATAATCTGTAATTAAGAAGATGCCCTGAAATATTAAACTAAGCTGTGTTGGAGAATAGAAATCAGAAATATTAAATACATTCTTTGGGATAATTTCTGAACTACATGAACTCCGTTTCTAGAGTATTTACATAATAATCACTAATGAGATCCTTCAGAGAAACAGAAGTTACATTTGTGAAACACTCAGGCTATCTTACAAAATAACAGTTCTAAAAATACCACCTTGTCAATGAAGAGAAACAGGGAATAGAAGAGGTATAAAAGGCTTCATAAATGATGTTGGAAAAAACTCTAAATTTCTAGAAAATACTGGGAAAAGTGCAGGGAGAAAGAGCAACACGAAGTCGCTCCCAGAACAAGCTAAACACAGATCAGAGCAGCAGAGCAGCAAACCTGAATGGGATTAAATTACACACAAATCTTCTGGAAACTATCTGAAAAGTGACTTGTTCCAAAACAAACCATTTCTAAATTTAAACACTGAAGAGTTCAAACAGGAAAACTAAAAATCAGGCAGTGGTGGGACCAGGTAAAAGGTGCTGGAGGAGCTGTTTTCCCTCACCTGCTCTGGTCTTTTCACATATTGATTTTCCTCCATGCTCATTCACAAATGCTCAGCATAGCTGTGAACAATTTGAAGTCAAAGGATGCACGCATTACCAGCTCTAGGAACACGTTACCCACTCTAGGCAAGGCTGAAGCCTTTTCTGTAAATAAAGAAACCAAAATAAAATGAAACAACACAAAATCAGAACAGACTGATGAGCCAGAAGAGAAGATCAAGCAAATCCCTAACCTGCCCTGTCCATAATGAAGCCAAAGCACGCGACGCTCCTTTAGCTTAGAAGACCAAAAACTAAGAGAAACAGTGACAGAACAGAAGGATGAATGAAGAGCAATGCTGGGTAGAAGAATAATAATGCAGGCATGAAGGGCTCCCCTTTCCAGATGCTGAAAATGTACGCTTTTTACATTCCAGATTTAAGAAAAGATTAGCAGAGGAGGGAGTTTACTTCAGAGAGTGGGAGCATCTGTGTAATTTTTTTGAAAAAGGCTCATACAATGCTATTTCCATCCAACAGAATTTCAACTATGTATACACACGGTATTGGCTCAAGACAGTAATCGTACGACATTTTTCAAAGCGTTCTGCGTGCAGAAACTGCCTACAGAGAGGAACAAAATGAGTGGCAAGGCAGCAGCCACAGGAAAGGGCAGGACTGTGACATGCAGGTCCTCTAAAATGCCCGCTCGAAGTTTAATGACACAAAGGCAAGAGGAGGGAGAGCAGGATACAGCAAAGGATACGCCGGGGTCAGGAAATGAGAAAAAAAACCACAGCACTGAACACTGACTTACGCCGTATTTTACCAAGTAAAACCACGCAGGATTCTTTTTTCTCTTCCACTGCCTTGTGCTCTCCCTGTAGCAGCAAATCATTTCTCTGCCCAGAAGCCCCCACTCACCAGAGAGGAAGAGATCACCGGCAGGAGGCTGTGCGTGGCTACCATCTTAGCTGCGAAGGGCAGGACAGGGCGACCGCCTGAGTATGAGATGGGAAATTACAGAAAACAACGGGATGCTAGAGCCACTCCGAACAGGAGAGTGTGTCGTTTCACCTATTTCCACTTGCTCTCATGTGGTTCCCAAATTAGAAACAATCAGAATCCTGCTGGAAACAATATACGGCACCTTAATTGGGTTGGCTGCACTACAGACGTCAGCAACGTATCACTTGGTAGATCATTTTCTGACTGATTTTTTTTTTTTTTTTAAATACTAAAAATAGCTTCACTTTCACGGTTCACCTTTTCTGCATCGCGTTACTACAGACATCGTAAGAACCTGAAAAACCTTCTCCCTTGCTGCACACCGAGGATGCTACAGAGCCCGCTCCCGTTGGAGGCAGGATCCGTCACCTTATTCAATGAAATTTTACTTAAAGGTTTGTCTCAGATGTGTTGCATGGACAGAAAACCCATTTTCTAACACATTTCCCTACCATACACCCATCAGTGCATCTATTTCAAAGCCTGGAGCAGTTCAGCCATCTCTAAACACGTCGATAACCCAGACATCCAACCCAACCGCTCCACGCGTTCCAAGCACAACACCATCCCCAGACTCAGCAACGCTGCACGGGACTTGGGAGACTTACACTAAAAACCTTTCCCAGTTTCATCCCAGTGCACCCCAAAGTCTTACACCCCCGCTATTCTGAACCAAAGCCAGACTGCAGCCAACACACATTCTTGGGAAATTATTCCAGTAACAAAATATCACAATTTTCTTCACAAATCCTGGAAACACGGACTAATCTCCAAACACAGTACGAACAAGCTAAGCAATGGGAATGTGTAAACTATGCAGAATTCCTGAGCACAACGGGAGGATAATTGTAGCAATGACAAACCAAACACAAACTCAGGGGGGAGGCATGAAGAGATAGATACCCCAACAAAACATACCGAACTAAGGAAAAAGAGTCTATAGGGCCTATAAAGCCAGATAGCCGTGGACCACAGTCGCCACTGTTTTTTTTTTTACGTGCTCATTTAAATCAAATTACTAAAAACATGGAAAGTGGAAGCAGAGGAACACAGCTCTGTCAGCTCCAGGTGCAGGCAAGCCCGAGGCCAGGCTCTGCCTATTCGGGATAGTAAGCTTAGCTTTTGAGGAATACAACACCCTGGAAAAATATCTTTGGGCGAAGTTAAAAACAGCTTTTCTGGATGCCAGTCAGCATGGCTTTTCAGAAGCTCTGTTCCTCAGCAGCTGAATCAGTATTTGAAAAGCATATTTTTTTTTAAAAGATTAATAGAGTGACAAAGTCATTTTAGCATTCATTTTCAACCTAACGATCTGCAATTAACAGAAAAATTGCTCAAAGATCATTATGGTTAAGATTTTAATACAAGTCACAAAATACATAGAGAAAATGAGAATATGGTGTACCACACAAGGAATAAAAATTTAAATTATTCACTTAACTTCCCAGTTTGAAAACATTTAACATGCTGAAAATTGGAAGCAGCGGGGTGATGGACTCCATTACAGACGCAGAAAACTGCGAAACCTTTACTCATCTTCAGGAGCATCTCACCCCATAAACAGCCCGAGAGGAGTCAGCAGCCCCCAGCTACAGCCTACAACGCGATGGAGTGACCCATTACTCAACCGCTGGGTGTAGTATTTCAGTGAACTACATGTTCTTAAAGCAATTATTTAAAAGTTCTGATCATCTGTTAAATAAATCATGCAAGCCAGGCTGTGGCTATGTTCTCAGCGGAGTATTTAGTAATTCCATAAATCCCAGAACCCTGGAAGTTACTAAGCTTTAGAGAAATACAGAATGGACATTACTTCATCTCCCATCTTCATAAATCACTAACTCCCCTCACTATTTCCTCGCTGAGGATGAGCGAGCCAGCAGTAGATAGGATACAAAATGTTTCCGCGATGGAGGTTTGGGGTGGGGGCAGTCAGGGCAAAACCGAAGAAGAATAAGGATGAGCGGACAAACCAAGGTCAAAAAAAGAATATTGCACTGCGGGGTGAACACCTACAAAAGTTTCTATCCCAAGCCCAGGCGTTTCAGCAAGCGCAGGTGAGGAGACAAGCGGAGGCTCCTGTACGTGGTACAGCAGTCTGTGCTGCTGGGAAACGCAGATACCTCAGTGCTTGAGAAAAACCTTACTTTGCCTCTTGATCAGGTAACAGTTTCCAGAAGCAAATGCAGATATAAAAGCTTATCTATCAGAGGACAACGTGAAACAAATACAAATGAGATTTAAATGAAGGCAAATATCCAAGTTACAGAGAACATAAGGGCTCCTTAATTTTACATTTGGAGAAAAAACAATACTATATGGACATTCTCCAACGTATTTTTTTAATGTTACTAACAGAAATACCACCCCAGGCTGTGCTCAAGCAGAAAAAGTGTGAATCTGTTTGCAATGTGAAGTGAAAGAGGGATCAAAAATATCATCTTATTAATGGTATTTATTTGGTGCCAAGCACATTATTTATTCAATTGAGAAGTTCACAAAATGACAGAGGGGTAGCCACAAGTAAGGTCGCTCTTTAATGTCTGTATCCTGACAGAATCCTTAACAGAATTTAAGCAGCTGTCTTTTCTTTTATCTCAGCAAAAAAAGAGATCTTTTCTTTTCTTACACTTCAAAACCCATGTAACATAACAAAATAGACGCCAAGCACGAAGGAACAGAGAGCATGCCAGCATCTTTCAGCAATCATCTTTCCCTTGTCATCCATTATGTCAGATTTATCTATTTTTGCTTAATTCTTGTTCCAGCAATATGCATCCTTCCCTAATCTAGACTATCAGGCTTGTTGGGCTTGAACCCAATATGGCTTCTTAAAATAGCTGATAAATATTGAAAATATTTGAAGTGATGCTTGCAAGTTACAGCCTATTCATCAACCGATCTTCTAGCTCCAGCTTGACCTGCAACTCTCCCGCAGAAGGGTCAATCTCAGATTTCTTCACCTCAGAAATTCTACCCTACTGCGTAGTGTAAATGTAATTTAAAAACTAAATAGCCTTTCTTTTATGGAAGCATTTTTCCCTGAAAGCTTAGATCCTCTTTATTGCAAATCTTAGCCTCCATTTGTTCTGATGGTTACTTGCTTTCGACCCAAACCTTCCTCTACTAAAAATTACCTATCGATCAGTTAATTTGCCACTGCTTGCTTTCTGTTGTCGCTTTTTTTTTTCCCTCTCAGAGTTTTCAGACCCTCAGGACTGGCTTTACAGGGCACCAGACCCACCTGTACACTCTCCCCACACCCTGCTGTTTGAGAGACCCCGTTCTCTCCACCTCTAATATCTATCATACGTTTCAGCAGCGCCCTTCCCCACCGCTTCATGTATTTACTTAAATGAACAGACTGTGACAAGTTCAAATTCTTCAGGTGGAAAAAGATCTGATCAGAAACACACGCTGCAAAGTAAAAGCAACTATCACTATATTCCCTGACTGCCTACGTAGCACCGATCACAGAATTTTCTCAGGCGGCTGCTGAATCAGATGAAGTTTCTACAGCGCACACACAAAATCACGAAGCCCGACACATCCAGTGGGATTTATTCAAGCACAAAGTCATCCCCGGTGCTCTAGCACAAATGACATCACTCAGGAACCCAGCCTCATCTCCTGAGAGCATGCTCTCCAGGACAACAAAGAACCGGGTTTGGGCAATAAAAGGGTAAAAGTCTTGTAAAAAGTTTCCCAAATAAACTTATGTTTTCTTGGGACGTTAGTTGGGATTAAAAAACCGAAATAATTAGGACTATGATAAGAAGCGAGTGCAGCAAATTATTACTGAACTAACTAACCTGCATCTACAATTTCGGATAAATCCTGCGCCCCGCAATGAGAGGCGATACCGAGGGGAGGATACAGCCCGGCCGCCAGCCCTCGCAGGTGCTGCTCGGGGAGGACCACACGCTGCAAACCAAAAGCATTCGAGCACTGCACTGGCACGAGTGGACGGAACCAGAGCAGCTCAGCTCTGCAGCTTCTTCATCCTCGCGTTAAGATGGGTGGAAAATGGGTGACAGGAAACAAACCCGGCGGAGAATTTACTGCCGAGACCTCTCGCAAAAAGACACTTTTCTCGGGAAAGAATTACACAAAGGATTTGCACACATTGCAACCGCAATCCCCCCTTTTTATTTCCTGAAGGCAGCTCTCTGTCGCGACAGCTGACGTACTATCGCGATTCCCGCAGCGTAGCTGATCTCCAGGGAAAGGCACC
>NW_010101847.1:0-7827 GCF_000699245.1 Pterocles gutturalis
AACTTATTAAAACTTTTTAAAAGGCTTATTTTTTTTTTTAATATGCTGCAGATTCTAGTTTTCGTAAAATTGGTTGTTATAGGTGAAGGAGAAGGTAAGGACTTCAGTTGTCTCCTCAGTTGTGGCTGAGAAGGGTCTGGGGAGGACATGAGTGTGGCCTAATGGGATAGAAGGGGGGTAAAATTTGGCTTCAGACTTCTTCAGGAGATTAGAAGGAAGAAGACAAAAGGTGATCAGGAGGGAGAGAGTTGTAGGAATGATCTGGTGCTTGGGACACAGAACTGAAAGCTGGAAACTTTGGTTAGCATCACCTCTGCTACTGACTTGATTTTAAAGTTTTGAATAAGTTCCTTTGCCAATTGTGAAAAGTAATTGATAATGGTTAACAGAGTTGGTTTTTTTTTTTTTTAATTTAGAGTTGTCTGCTTTGGAAATATAAATTATTGTTCATTGGTTAAGCTGCTGTATCTTCCAGTTGATCTCTTTTGGACTTGTGATGGTTAAGAAAAATAGCCTGGCAACTAATCATTGACATGTACTTTTCACATTAGCACTCTCTTTCCTGAAGCAATGACCAGTGACTCTGAGATTAACAACATTTTTCCTATGTGAAAATGTCAGAAATTCTCATAGCCAAAACGCATACTTGTGGTATATTGTTTTTGTTGAATAGGATTAATTTGTGTTGCTGAAAGGCCTACCTTCAGTAAGAACACAATGTTTGTACAATATTATTTGGTACTGATAACACCAGCACCACGCAGCACCACACCAGCATGTATTAGTTTCAGAGGCAAATAATCAGTCTTTGGAAGGAAACTAGTTTTTTGCACCAAGATGTAGCATTTTCTCTGACTCTAACTTATTCTTTTGTTGCCTGTTAAGTAATTATTTAAACAACTCTGGAATCTGATACTTTCAAGCTACCACGTGTCTCCTTTGAAACTGATACAGTGACTTGAACTTCGGCTGGAGCAAAAAAAAAAAACAAACCAAACCCACCCTCTGAACCCTTTTTGTCTTTGAATGAGTATGGCGTTACGCTAGTTATTTGATATATAGATCCAGATTAAAACTTAATGTTCACTGTTCTTGATGCAGTGTTAATCTTTTACTGGCTTTTCTGGTTAATTTTTATGTAAAATTTGATTATTGCTAAAGGTACTCTGAAAATACGTATTTTGATTTTACACATGTTTATACAGAAGGATTTTTATAGACTTCTAGGGTGCCTTGTTGTGAGAAAACTATGGGTTTCTCAGAAATATTTGTTAGCAGTGTTAAAAAGCCGACACAAACATACTCCCATAAAGGCTGACTGGCCTGAAATTATATGTAGGAAATAAATCAAAATGTTATTAACCAAACATACCTGTTCTCTGTATAGGAAGTTTAGGTTTCCAGTTTACAAATGTTAAGATCCACATCCTTATCAATGCTATCTGCATTCCAAGAATTCTAGTCCTTGTGTTTTTATACTTTTATGCTTATAACAAATCAGTGTCTCTGTGCTTTTGTCTTATGTTTTAATTGATAATAAATGTTGTGGTATTAGTAATGAGGTTTTTTTTTCAGCAGGTTTTTTGTACGCATGGTGCAGAAAAAATGAATTCTACAATGAGTGAGGAGCCTGATGCACTATCTGTAGTTAACCAACTCCGAGATCTAGCAGCTGACCCATTGAATAGACGGGCCATTGTTCAGGATCAAGGATGCCTGCCAGGTCTTATTCTGTTTCTGGACCATCCCAACCCTCCAGTTGTTCATTCAGCTTTACTAGTAAGTATTCTGGATATAAATTTATATGTCAGTAGGACATTTTGTAGGTTTGTTAATGTGTCTTTAAACAAATAAAAATGTCAAAAATAAAACCTGGTTTTGTGTTGTGTTGATATTCACGATACGTGTTTTTTTAAAAAAACATGTATTTCAAAAACTGTTTAGCAATGACCTGTTATTCCAGGGGAATTTATGGGTTTTGGAACAGATTAATTTACACTGCATTTTTTCCTTAGTACAGCTGTTTCACTTTTTGTGTGGAGGGAGGTAGGCGCCCTTAAATCTCTTTCTTAAGAAGTCACGGAGCTTGGTAAATGTACATAGTGATTCAACATTCATATTATTATTAAAAAAAAAATCATCATAGGATAACGTAGGTTAGAAACAACCTCCAGAGGTGATGTAGTCCAATCCCATGCTCAAATTAAGTGAACTCAGATCATGGCTCAGGGTTGTGTCCACTTGATTCTTGAACACCTTGAAGGATGGAGATTCCATAACCTCTCTGGCACACTCTTCCAGCATTTGACCACCCTCATGGTATTAAAACAAACACACACACACCCCCAGCCCTGAAAACCCAATCCAGATTCTATTATTATCTAATATAACTTGTTCCAGCTTTTGTCCGTGTCTTCTCGTTCTAAATCATAAATGCTAAAGTCCTGATTCCTTATCCTGAATCTAAATACTAACTTAAAAAGTGTATTTCTTGCTTAGAAAGAGGACAAACAAAGATTTTGTTAAAAGTCTAATTCCATTCTAATAAGATTTAAAGTTACTAAGATCTGTGTGGTGCCTTTTTGTATATTTTTGTGTCATTATTGAATTCTGAACAATGTGAAACTAAAAAATAAAGAGCTCAAGCTTTTACATACAAGTATACATTATTCTTTATGCCATTAAGACCTATCTGTACCATAATTCTGTGTTTTTCATTTGTTTTGCTTCCATAGAGAATATTAGTAGACTTCTTGGAATTACTTCAGTGCCTCCAATGCTCTTCTGGATTCAGGGAATGAGGTCCCGCAATCCAGGAGACCTGTGTCCTGTTAAATGGTTTTTAGGTTAGCCTTGCCATACCATTTGACAGACTATAATGCTCTTCACTGGAAGAAGCTTTGAGTTGAGTTTACAGTTCTTGGGAATATGTTGTGTTGATTTTCTTTCCAGTGCAGTTTCCTTAGGCTGTGGTCTTAAAAGAGCATCTTGTTTGAATATCTCACTCCCTTCGTCCTTCCTTTCAGTATTCTTACTGTCTGCGTAAGAGTCGATAGTCAGCTTGTGATCATGTTACAAAAATTAACTCTACGTAAAAAAGGCTGACTTTGTCAGATTGGTGAGGACTAATCCTCCAGTTTGCAGCGTGGTTCCACAGCCCCAGGTATTATTCAAGTTGTGTTGCACGAACCTCCGTTGGGTGAGAATAGGAGACAGCTGTGTTTTTCCATTTAGTGAGAACCTACAGTTAGAGTGGATTAAGAATCAGGATTTAGAGGAGACCATGCGCTATCCCAGGACCCTGGCTGCAGTCAGAAATGGATCAGTTTACTGTGACAACATGTTTTTTTCTGCTAACTGGACTGCTTGTGTTCATGAGTTCTCGAAACTCTTAGGTTCTATAGCTTTTAACATCTTTGCTGATAACTTTTTAGTCTTCATATTAGATATTTTTCCATTCTGAAATGTGCTTTTGTTTTTGTTTTTTCTAGCCATCCCATTGGTCAAAAAGGTTCTTCCATTTGAATGGGAATCATTAAATTTAATGATTTTCCGTTAAGTCTGTACCTAATAAAAGAATGTACAGCACTTCAAGTTTATTATTGTATTATTCTGTGCTTCCCATAGCTGAAATTATAAATAATCTGTATGAATCATCATAGTTCCCTACTTAACTTTTTTGATATGTTGTAGAATCTTTCAGGGAGGGTGTTTTCCTCATCATGTGCAGTTTCAGTTCAGTCCTTTCTTCTATCTGATGAAGAAGTGATATGTTTTTCTATAGTTTTCTCTAGTTTTGATTCCACAAGTTCTTTACGGTACACTTCAAATGCTAAAAGTTTTGAATGTCGAATAAAAAAACCCAGAAGTAACCCAAGCAATACTACTTTTTCTCTTAAATTTGGACTCTGAATTTAAGAAACTACATTAACATTTCACTTATAAAACATCAAAGTTGTCCTTTGTTATTTAGATTGACAACAGTGTATTTTTATATTTAAGCATGGAGATAGTCCTGTTGATTATGATGAAATTACTTGTAAGCTTAAAGCTAATGTAGATAGGTGTTTTGCTGAACAGAGGCTGAGCCAAAGTCTGTAATGTTAATCAATCTTCCTTATGCCTTCAGTAGACTGTGATTTAATAAGCATAAATGATCTTGCTTCTTTGAAGGTGCATCTCCCATGGGGAGCAGGGGGAATACCACTTTCAAGTGTTGAAAAGTCAGGTTGCTTAAATTGTTCTGATAACTTTGTCGTTGGTCTTATTTTGGTGGAAGTTACATTTGTGTGTAGAGTATAAAACAGATGGAAAAGAGACTGCCTACATTTTGACTCAAATAGCTAGCTGTTAAGAGAATGGGTTTTTCTTTGTCCAACAACATTACATCCTTCTAAATTGCCTGAACAGAGACTAATAGAAATGAGAAACTGGTTCTACCAGCAAGGATACATTTCTTAATATGAAAGTTAATTTCTTAATATGAAAGAGCTATAATTCAGGTATTTCCCCATAGCTGAAAAGGAGGAAGATGAATGCATGTAAAATATGTATAAACTGCAATTTTGATACTAATCCATATCAGGAAATAACAAAAATCACATGTAGAGTTCTTTATCATGCCAGACAGCAGTCAGATGTTCTCAAAAGTTGATAAAATGGTCTTGAATTTTACCTAATATGTGCTGAAGATGATTTAGTAAAAAAAAAAAACCAGATAATTAGTTCTCTATCTCTGAAGGGATTGAAGAACACCTTATTTTTGAAGTGGCTGTTGAGCAGCGTAGCTATTATATTACTATATTTAAAGAATTGGTGCGCTTCTAAACCTTGCTATCACAAACCCAATTTTATAAACCATTGTATTTGGGTATTGCAGGGTTTTGCAAGTGCAGTTCTTGTACCTACATCACTGAAACACTGATTAAAGGACAATGCACAGTACACCTTTGGAGATTCCTTCTGAGAAAACTTTGTCAGCACTAACAACAGAGAGATGTTTCATGAAAAGAAGGACTAACATTTTAACTGGAAGAGTATTGAGTTAGGAGGATCATGCAAAGCACAGTTGCCAGTTGGGGTCAGCAATATGAAGTTGTGCAAAGAGTCTACCTTGAAAGTCAAATAAACAAAATTTTGGGCAACAAATAAGTGTAAATTCCCAGTTTAGGTAATAATAACCTAAGCAGCTTGCTGCTGTTTGTATTGTTATTCCTGCATGGAGTGATGAATATTGCAATTACTCTTCAGAAGCTTGTAAATGTGGTAGACCTCTTCCTGCAGACAGTAGAAACTTGATGGTGGTGAGTTTTCTCGTACTGGGGGAGCCCACAGAATTGATGGAAATTATACTAGAAGCAGCACAGTGTATAAAAATTACTTTATATCTTGGATCACATAAATGTTTGTTGTAAGAGACTTCTGGAAGTCATTCACTTCAGCTTCCTGCTTGAGTTGGGCCTGTCACCAGCGCTCAGGTCAGTTGTGGCTTTGTCGTGTTGATTCTGCAGTCACACTAGGTCATCTGTTCCATTGTTGAACTACGTTCATAGTGAAAAAATCTTTTTGTAGTATCTGATCTGAACTTCCCAAGCTGCAATTTGTGGCTGCTTCCCCTTCTTACATTGTCTGCTGCTGTAGGGGGGAGTTTGGCTTAATCATCTTCGTAAAGGCTTTTTGAGTAGTTGTAGACAGCTGTTAGATTGTCCCCTAGACTTTTAAAGCTGATATAAACAAACTCAGTCTCTCAGCCTTTTCTCATAGATTAGATATTTTATGCTTTTTGTATTTATAAGAATAAAACAATTTTTTAATGTTCACAGTAGGTGATAATACTCTTTATCGTCTCACTAGAATTCACATTGTGAGTGTTTTGCAGAAGTACATTAATAAAAGTGAATGATAATGTACTGAACATATTGCTGATTTGCTGTCGTCCTCTTTCTTTTAGGCTCTCCGCTATTTGGCAGAGTGCCGTGCCAACAGAGAAAAGATGAAAAGTGAACTGGGTATGATGCTCAGCTTACAGAATGTAATACAAAAGTAAGTTTAGTATGTGTTGTTGGATCCAAAGACAGTATAAACGTAACATTCTGATGCAAAGTAAAACTTTGTGAATTTTTATGGTGAATTTTTAATATTGCATTCTTGTTGAAGTTATGTGGCTGCAAGCAACTAATGGTTTTCATTTTACAGTGTGGCAAAGTAATCAGACTGTAGTCTGCAAGAAATATTAATTTGATAGTCATTTGCCAAACAACAGATTCCTTGCCCTAGTTACAGATGACTAATTTTATCTCTTCCCTTTAAGGTTCTCTCATAGTCCTTCTCATCAGTGGATAAGGGTGCCTTGCAGTAGTGCATTTAATGAGGTTGTTTGGCATCTGCCACGTTTATTATTTAAATCCCACTTTTGGGAAGGGAAATTGTATATGCAGTGTATTGATTTCTGTGTATTTTTGAAAGTATGTATTGCAGTTCTGTGTTGAGGAAACATCTTGCAGGTGGAGTAGAAGTTAGTGATGTTTGTAGTGGTCTCCAGTTTCTTTGTAGAATGTGTTACCTGGGTTATGTCTCTTAAAATGTGCAACTGTTGGATTCTGTTAAGATTGCTAACTGTTGAGTCTTGAGTACTGGAACATGTGTGGTTATATGTGCACTGGAGAAGATGCATGTGTGCACTTAATAGAAATTAATATGATGAGCTAAGATGAATCATTATTAGAAAAAAAAATAACCCAACCTCCTTTGAAGATTAGTCTTGTCATATGAAAAATTAATGTGCCATCAAGTGATCAGAAGATGATTATTTTACACACAGTTTGGTAGCACTCTAGTTAACCGGACTTTTCAGCTGTGAGGAACTGTTCCATGAGGGAGGAGAAAAGTCATACTGCTTCACTGAGATGTGTCTCAGATGAATCTGTGAAACAATTATTTAGAAAAGGATGAAACACAAGGATAATTGTGTATTAAAGATTCAAGTGGAAAGTTTTTGAATCTTTAATATGGTAGTTGAATCTCTAGTATATCACTTGTGGTATAAGTTACAAGTTTCTTTCAGAAAAAAACCCAAGGTTAGACTTTGCTAATTCCTTCGTCCCATAGCCCCACAGTTTTTGGTGCTATATCTGTTGTTATATCTCTGTCTCTCTGATGCTGTTTATCTAAAGGTGTGAACCTGAAGAATTAGATGGGAAATTCTGGTCTGTTCCCAAGTCCTATGTGATCTAAGAAAGATTAAAACTGTTTGCCTTTAAGTACTTAATGAATTTTGCTGCAACTAGTAAGTATATGTGTTGGCATGAAATTCAGCATTATGCCTAAATATGATCTTGTTATTCACCAGTTACCCAAAACACCAGGATTTAAAACAAATGTCTTATATAGGACTAGAATTCAGAAGAGAATAGTTCTCAGTTTTTCTGAATAATATAATCATTATAACGTTTTAAAATTATTGGTATTTTTAATAGGATGTATGGGGGAAAATGGAATTAAGTCTTACAGTATTCATCTTTTTTAAGGACAAGCATAATTAAGGTAAATATACGGAAGTATTTGCTACTTTTATAATAACAATAAGAACTGAAATATTTAGGTAATAACAGAAGCGTGTATTTCAGAAGAACATTTTTTTAGCATAGATTACATGTCTCTTTAGAGCACAGACGTCCTTAAGTTGTTGAAAGGGGAATGGTAGTTCATTATCAGTCTCTGCAGCTTAGATATTACTGTGGAAACAGTCATAATTAAAACTTTTGTTTAAAAAATTTTGTGGAAATCTCTGACATTTTTTCCTACGTTTTGATTTCAAGGATCGAAAGA
>NW_010101847.1:7858-40248 GCF_000699245.1 Pterocles gutturalis
GAAGTTCAGAAATGTGCAGAAAAGGAGAGATAAGTCAGTAAAAACTGGAAATCTTGTAGGTGTTCTTTTTTTCTAGAAAGCTCTTTGGCAAGAGTGAGAACATTTGATTTGTATGCTTGTAACATTTGGAAAGTGTGATATCATTAAAATTTAAATACACAGCATCTTCAAACACAAGACTTTGTCATGTGCTTGTCAAGATTTTAGGCTTTAATGTTGACAGGAAATGCTGAAGTTAAGTTTTGTATTGCTTGCAGAAATATGGAGAAAGATGGTAGAAAAGTGCTGAGAAGATAGATGTAGAATATTTGTCCCAAAAAAACAATGGTTTGGGGTTGTGCTTTTTTATTAGAAGGTCTAGGGAAGAAAGCAAGGTCTGTATCTTCTTCAGATTTGCTTTACAAAATGCAGATTCTAGCTTTTAATGTGATTTCAGTTTACTAGAAGATATTTTAGCACTCTGAACCGAAACATTAAATGCAGTAATAAATGCTTACCGTCCAGAACATGCATATCTAGCTCATCGCTCTATCCAATCTAAAGTATTTTTGTTATTTCCACAATGTAATTTGAGTTTTTTGGGGGGGTTTTTGTGACATCAAAATGCAAACAAATCTTACAAAGAGATATGAACTGCTGTCAGTATTCTGCTTTTCCAGTTATTGCACAGTTCTTTCAAGTGAGACAGAAGCCAGTATCTTCTGGACCAGACATAGTCACTGGCATTTTACTATTGATAGGTTAAGCACATCGTGTGGTGTGAATCTTTCCCTCTTGTCAAGGATTTTGTGACTCCCACTGTTCACTTTCATTGACTTCTCACTTAACTAAATAATATCCATTGGCTTTCCCTGTTCAGTATTGAATCATGACAAACTGTATTTTTCCACTGATAAAGCTGTGTTATGTCTTTTCAAGCCATGAAATGGAGCTCGTGTGCACAGAGACGAGTCGTAAACTGAGTATTTGTCATATTGCAGACTTAAGTTGATGTTCAGCAGCAGTGAACTGACACTATGCTTAAGAAGTCAAGAGTTTGTTTAGAATTCCAGTTCTCTTTTGCCTTCAGGTATGTAAATCCGGAAATTTGAGGGGTTTTCCCATCACGTGAGTGTCCTTTTATAAGCCTTGAAGGTCTCTGTATTAGAGACCTCAAGTTCAGGTGTGGAATTTCTTGTTGTAACCTGCCTACAGCTAATGAGTCAAACAGATCTTTAAATGGTTCATGCCGTCAACTGGAAAATAGTTGCAATTGGTTTGCTACTTACAATTTCTTGCAGTAGTACATGGGAGCCTCAGTCACAGGCCAAAACCCTTTTGTTGCAAGTAATACACAACCAATGGAAGAAGAATATAGCACTTGTTTAAACTCGTTTTCATGAAGGTAGAATGCTGCTTCCTTCATAAGACTGCTGAGGATGGTAGTTGAAATGGAGTGCCACCTGTTTATCCAGTGATAAGCAGTAAATTATACTGTGTACTGCATCATGGAAAATAAGTAGGAAATATTTGAGAGACATCCAAGTTTAACTGTAGTTCTTTGATGTACCTTCATGTTTCATTTCATGGTTTATCAGCTCCCTAATATTATCTGATCAGCTTTTTGGTATTTGCTTATAATGAACATTATATCTCGTTCATGAAAATAATTTTGCTGCTTAAAATGAATGTTTGGCTGACTCCTTAGTCAATGCTACATTTCACCTAAGAACAGAGGATAGATTTTAGGTTCACTGTGACAGTGATTTTTCAAGCTGTAGGAACACTAGTTTTTGCTAACAGAAGAGTAACAGATTTTAGAGAGTGGAGCATAAAGGATCTAGAGCAGAAATATGAAATGTCAGCTCTGAGGAGTACAGAATAAAAATTTGAAGGCAGTGAGGTATTTATACATTTAGGATTTTTTTTCAGACTGAACTTGATTTGGAACATGTATGACTTTCGTATGAAAGGCTTTATACACTTTCACATTTTCTAGGACATATGAGAAGCTGTTCAAGTTTCAGGGAATACTTCAAAACATTTTTCAAATATAAACATTTTTGTTGCCCTATTCTATACTTGCTGGTTTTTTCCTTAGCATGGGAGATTTCTTTTTTGTTCATCCACATCTGCATATTTTTAGGTGAAGCTTGATGCATCTTTCTATGTTATAAGCTAGGAGTAGTAACTGTGTTGGGGAGAAATGAGACCTTTAAAATCCCTCCCTACCTGCAGGTTTCCAGACTTTTATTTTCCTTTTTTTTAATGGCTGATACTGCTTTATTGCTATCACAAAAATGTTTCACTCCCTTGCTAGGTGATTGAGTACCTGTAAGTGTATGTGTAGAAGTGTTTGTGTAAATAGGTAAAAGGGAGAGGAGAAGTTGAGGGTCCTTGGACAATGGTGTTTCATTGTATTCCAGCAGTCATCAGCAGTTATTTAATATTGAAAACTGGTTTAGTTGCTGGCTTTATGAATTGTATGAGGGACTTAATGTGTCCGTATGGACTTTATAAAATGTTATTAGCAGCCTCTAGAATTAAAATTAATTAGGTTTTATAGCCTACAAGGAAATACACTAATTTGTGTTCGGAGTGAAAGTGACTTTTGATGGACAGTAAAGGTCAAAGTTCATAGTTTTTCATAATCTTTATGAGAAACATAATGGTACTGTTTAAATGTAACTAACGTGTATTGAAAAAAAAAAACCTGATGAAGAGTCAATATACTAAATAGCTCTTATTATGGAATGGCAAATTACTGAGAGTAAAATTCCAATTACTTAGCTAAAAGAGCTTTTCAAGATAGTCTTCCTTTGCCAGGGTGTCAGATTTAACAAGCTGAACTAAATCCAGTGCATTAATCAGCTCTTCCAATTTATTACTTGCCTAAGAAGATTAGGGCAATTAATATGTGTTTAATTAGAGTCCCTTGCAGATCTGGTAAAATACATGCAGTCTATAATTGCTGAATTCTTACTCAATTTTAATTTTTGGTAGTCTTAATTACCTATACTTTTTGAAAATGTAATTATTTGTTGAAACCAGAAAAGTTCATAAATTTATGATGTCTGACAAAAAAAAAAAAAAAGCCAAGCATTTCAGGTAGTATTTGCTGAAATTAAAATAGTAGGGATGTCGCATAACAATAGTTTTATAATTTTTGCTGTGTGACATACTTCTTTTTCTGCTTTGTGAGAAAGAAGGAATGTTTGGGGGAAGCCAGGGCAAAGGCCATGTATTAATTAGCAAGAAAGCAAACTGCATATTTAAAGGAATATGAAGGGGATGTTACCATATCATAACTGGCCTGAAGATAATACTTTGTGATAAATTGTAGCTAAAAAATTCTGGAAACTTTTCACACTTACTGAATTTATACATCTATACTATTGATTGAAATACTTAAATTCTAATCTACAAGGGAAAAGGAAGTAGCTTTATACAGACTGTAGAGATTTTATTTTTCTGTACCTGAATCACTTAGTAATGTTATTTTTGCAATCTTTGGTATGTGGAGGTTTTTTTACACATCAAAATTGAGAAATAATTCAGATTGGATAATGGAAAGCATGATTCTGTTGCATGATTATTTTTGGACTCTACCATACTTGTGATTCTGTACTGAGAAGTGTTTTTGGAGAAGAAACGTGGTTATCCTATGTCTTAAATATTCCTGTGAGCAGGAGGTTCCAAAAACTTAGGGTTTAGAAATGATTTACAAATACCAGTGTATCACCTGGAGCAAGAATAATACACACATCTCTTGCCTGTTCCGTGTAAGTTTCCTGGCTTTTACTTTCCTGTTATTTTCCCAAGCCTCCTTGTTTTACCCACTTTCTAACGTTTTGTCTATTAGAAGGTAAGTGTTTCTAGAAAATGACACTGTTGGTAGCTGGTGTATCTCTTTGGGCTGTGGAGCTCCGGTCTATTCAGTGCTGTAGCAATATGCTTGTTAATAATAGATGGTCACAGCAGGAAGATGCCTGCAGGCTGTTTTATTCAGCATTGTTAAGCAAAGTCACTTAATATCCCCCTCCTTCACCCGTAGTTTCTTTAAAGAATGTTTTTATTGTAAATTTTGTTAATTGTAAAAGTTTCAGAAACAGATTGTGTTTTGAAATTATTTTTGAAAAAGTGTCCTCTGCTAAAGAAACCCCAAATGAAATATTAGGAAATGTAGGAAACATCAGTATGTCCTCTTTAAATACACCATGTTATTTGTTCTAAGTGACTGAATTCTCCTTTTGTCTGTCAAACAGTTTCCTGGTATTTGGAGGAGATTATGCATCATAAGGAGTAGAGGGGCAGGGGAGAAGATGGGCTCAGTGCTGTGGGCTACCTAGATGGCTAAAGCATGTATTCAGTAAAAGTTCTTGCTCTTTTTGCCTGTGGGTCATAGCAAACTACAAGAGTTCAGACTTTCTCACAGTTCATCAGTTTTTTAAAAAAATGTTTCAAGACCTTTTTATGTATTCCTGTAGTTTATTTAGCATTATAAAGGACATATGAACTCATGATCTCGACTCAACAGGGACAAATGGTAACAATAAATAAAACACAAAAAGCATTAAGTAATAAAATGGTGTAAAATCCTAGTTTTACCGTATTGGTGTTAACCTGGACTTTATTCATGATGTAATGGGTGTTCTGGGAGACTCTCATGGTTTTTTGTGAGATAATAAAATAAGGTTTAAAGGTTTGGAAAGATGGATGTCATTTGTAAGAATAGTCTTGACCTGACTGCCAACAATTCAAATGTAACTAGTAACTGAAATGTTGAAATATTACTGTGGATTTATATTTTGCAGGAGTTAATAGCAGTCATATAAATAACTGTTCTAAATGCTTATTATGGGAGGTGCAGTTTAGGATGAGCCTATTGCTTTTGTTTGTGTGTGTAGAATCGGTCACTGAGAAAAATATGAAAGCGTGACCAAATGGAAGGGTCTGCCCTGTGTCCTACAAGATGTACTCTATGTTCTCTTGATGTACTTTCATCTACCTCTCTGTAGTCAAACAGGTATTACAAAGTCATCATTTCTTCTTGCACACAACTTACTTGCTTAGTGAGCTCTCTACCATCAGTACTGTTTCTGTACTCTACAGTTCAGGTGGTGGTCAACCTCTAGATTTGGCTTTTGTGTGTTTGCATTATTATTTTTTTCATTCTGTCATGTGTGTAATTCCTATTATAGTGTTTTTGACTGCCACCCAGAATACAGTTTGGTTGCATTTTTTGCTCTCGAAGCTACTACTTTTACCTTACAACATTCCACTTGGTATCTGGCATCTGTATCGGGACTGTTGGTTGTGCAGCTTTTCATCATCCAGTGTCTGTCTCAATTTAATTCAGGTACTGTACATCCATAGACCTTTTAGTATACCGGTTAAATACACTACCGGTTCAGTAGGCTAGCTTTTAGTATATCAGTTCAATACATTTGCACACTCCATGGAACTGCAAACCAGCTACTTTTGTTACTGGTTTCTGTGCAGCATTTGCAGTTAACATGCAGGTTTCTTGGTACATCTCTGACACTACGGTTCTTGCATTTCAGCAGTTTCTCTCATCCTTTTCTTTGATGTAACTATTTTATTTTTGTAGTGAATTCCAAGTTAACTAATTGACAAAATAGTGAGGTAACAAAGTACATAATCTTTAATGCAGTGTTTTTAGTTGGTCGTTTACATAGTGTAAGATTTAGAGACTACCTGTAACTTCTTCAAAATCATGTCCTTCAGATGATTTACAATGTCTGGCTTAAGAATATGGTAACACGTAGTCCAAGTTTCATGCCCTGTTACCTAACCATCAAAGTGCCGAAGTGGTGATTTATTTATGACATCTGAAAAGCCACATTACCAAATTATAGGTTCCTAAACTGGGAGAAGAATTTTCAGTACCTGTTACTGGGTGAATAGGCATTATTGTGATGTTGCTTTTTTTTGGCAAAGAGAGGGCCACAATTGTAATTGCTTTGAGTGCTTTTTATTTGCAGAATAAAAAAAACCACTTTGAAACTGTGGGGAAAAAGTGTGTGAAGTATAAAATAACTGATGAAAATGCACATTAGCCTTTTGTGCTCAATATCTTAGCCAGTTTCTTTATTTAGAAACTGTCTGGGGCAGGGAGTATTTTAGAAAGTAGTGTAAGCTTAAGGTGTTTTTACTTGCTATTTTTTCTTGCAGACTTTATATTAGAACAGATATAGGACTCTGAGAAACATTGTAGTTTTTAATATAAAAATGAAATGGTTTGCAGAGTGTGGCACAATGTTCTGATATGTTAAAAAGAACAGAATATGAATTGTCATTTAACTAATTGCTGACTGTATGGTAGGAAAATAAATTACCATCATGCTGAAATCAGTGCCTGACATGGGATGCCAAAAGGCAGCTGTCTTCCCTTTCTGTGGTGGGTTCAGTACTGAGGTGGGAGGGAAGAGATTTTAAGTGGATTGGCAGAAGAGGCAGGAATAGTAATGGCAACACAGGGTGCCTTTAACACTCAGTAAACCTTGTCATCAGCTGGTGTCAGAAGCATTTTAGGAACAGAGTGACCTTCACTGGTTACTATTGAGTTTACAAGAAACGTTGAGGTAGATTCTTTGATATGCTGACTTTTTCTGGCATCTTGCTGAAATAAAGAGCAAAGAAGGATTAAGATACTTTGAAATAAAAGTAGCAAGTAGTGTTGTAAAGTATTTAATACTTACTGCAGGTGCAGATTGACAGTATTGTAGGCTGGAACAATTTGTCTATGAAAAGGCATACTTAGTACTGTGAGGTTTCTCATCTTTCCTTGCCAGTATCATATGTCTGCTATTGGGTTACAGTGAGCTTGTCCACAGGTGATGCTTGTCCCTGGTTTTTGACCTTCATGCTAAGCATCCAAAAAAACCTGCAGATTCTTTTTCTATTAAACCGTAAGTGTCTGGATTGCCCTTCTTTTTTTATTTTTCTTTTTATTTGTTCACTGAATGCTCTTCATACAAGAAACGTAGTAAGATGCTGGTGTGGGATTAGAATTTACTGTCAATAAATGCCACAAAGGGAAATTCCTCAAAAAATATTAATGATAAAATGGTTTTTGTTAGCAGTTTTTGAATGGAGCTGTTCTTTCAAAAGAAAGTGTATTTTATTCTGGAATAACTAATGCAAAGTGAATATGTTATTCTGAATTAGATGTATTTCTACTCAGGAACGTGTTTTTATACTTAGCTGTTTTGCAGTACATATTACAATATCTTTTTCTGCAGGTTTTCCATTGAATTGTGCAGGTGGGAAGTCCTATGTAATAACTTGGAACAAATTAAAATTGTTAGTTTATTCTGTAATTACACAGTATATCATCAAATTCACACAATTTTTTTTAAAACCTTGGTGCATGCTTCAGCCTGTTTTGCACGTTTGTCCCTTTGACTAGCAGTGAAGCTGCTAGTACTGGCTTGCTTTAAAAAAAAAAATCCATTGCCAACAAATAAGTAGTTCAAGAGTATGAAAACAAGATGTTTAAATAATTGTTGCTTTCAAAGTTAATTACTTCAAGTCTTTGCTGAATAGATTAGTAATAACTATATTATCAAATGAGTGAAATACAAAGCTTACACACAGATAAGCCTACATAGACTAAACCTGCATTTTTTTTTGCTCTGGTACAGGTGGATGCCGTGGTTTAATTCTTTATTCACACAGGTTTTGTTTAGGGAAGTCTTTATCTGTAAGTTTGCAAACCCTTTTTATTTACTTTCTCCAGTATATTTCAGGAAAAAGATGAATCTTCTCAAAATTTAAATAAGCTGTGGGGGTTTTGAAGACACAAAATTATTTTTCCAGAAAATTCTATACTATCATCATACATTCCTTCAGGATGTTCCTGAAATGCTTCAGTACAGAGCCTAATTGCAGCACTACCAGTACTTCTTCCTGGTCATTGCAGCATTGTTACTGGGAAGGATTGCCTTTTTAATGGCAGTTTTTGCTGTCTTCCACTGGAAAGGACTGGAGAGTGTTGCTACCCTTAAGATGATTTTTTTTTTTTTTAACTCATGCAATTTGTTGAAGCCATATAATAAACATTATTTCTACCATATAAATGCATTAAATTATTGCTGTTCATTAGCAGGCAAGATGTTGGAACTAGCTGCTGTGAAATTCAACATGGAGTTTGTGTCTGTTATGCAGACTCTTGTCTAGCAAATGCTACTCTGAAGCCTTTTGAGTGTAGTTGAGTAATAGGCTTTGATTTTTTTTTTTTTCTTTCTGAGATAGAGAATATGCCCATATGGTGGATACCAAGCTGTGGAAGATCAAAAGTTGATCTTCCATTTAGCATATAAATAGCAAGAGTTAAACAAAATTGGATGAATAGCTGGGTTAAACATATGGCATATGTTCAAATCTGTTATCCCATTCTTGAAAGTTCGTTCTCTTCTTGTGATCAGAGGACAATAGAATGAATCAGGGAATTGTTCTAAACGTGAATAATTACTCAGTTTGCTAGATATTTAAGATTCTATTACAGTCACTGATTTTACAGCGGTTAATGGTACTGTACTGTGATTTTACTCAGATTTATGATTTATAGTCAATATTTAGGCTTTTTTTGGTTTTCAGCAGCCTTTAGAATGTCCCAACATTTACATGGGGTTTCTGTAAATTTCCAGGGTCTTTGGGCGTATGACTTAAATTGAGCTGGAAGTGGCATTGGGAAGTCCAATCCTCATGCCTGATTTAATGATGTATCTCTTGTTTAGTACAAAGTCATCTTCAAGACATCAGGTTTCCTTGTTCTGTTCCAAACTTTTCTTAGTTTGGTGTCTCCTGGTCAAATTGTCACGGCTAGTAGTGTGGGTGGAGTCTGGAAGACTTGCCAAGTGCTCGGCATCTTGCAGGTCTAGAAGCCATTCTAGGAAAGTCTGCCAGACCTTGCCACGTCTCTGGGGTGCCACGGCCTTGGAGTAAATAAAGGTAACATATAGCTAGTACATGGTTCATACTGTTGCACTGCCGTCACATCACACAACTGCATTCGGCCTGTACGTGAGGTTCATCAAGCAGTCCAGCTGCTTGGTTTTTTGATTTGAAGATTCTTAGTGCTGCAGCTCAGTGTGACACTTCAAACTTGCCCAGTCCTACAGGTTCCACTGTTTTTTCCTGTTCTACACCTATGAAGCATTTTTCCTATTGTTAACCCACTACGGTGATTGATATGTTGTTGCTGGCCAACATAAGGATCCTGCTGTCTATGTTCTTGAGGATTTTAGACTTCTTTCTTTTCAGAAAGCATGTGATAATCCTTTTTGTCATCTGCTGTGTAATGTTATCTGGTCTTTAGTGGGTGTTTTGGGGCTAGAGGGCACTGAGGTGTACTGTAGTGGGAAGCATGGTAATAGCACCGTACAGGGAGTGTGAGAAGGTATGCTCTGAATAATGCTCTTTTTCAAGTTGTTTTCCAATGACTTGCCTGTTGCCTGGAATGAGTCAGGAGAGCAGCCGTATGCTTGTAAGCCCACCGTATCATGGGATGTGCTAAAAGCTCCCAAGAAAGAGCAGCGTTCTTGGAGATAAGAAAGAATCTTGCCCTGGCACTGGAGCAGAACAGCCAGAAAAACAGCCAGATCAGATAACTGTCTTGAAACAGATTGCTTTTTCTCTAATACCATGCTCTTTCTTTAGGCTTGTCATTCATGCTCAAAGTTTTCATCAAAACCATGTCAATCACTATGTCTCACTTCTAGAATCAAGGATTAGTGATTTCCAATCTCCCTTTGCAGAATGTAGCAATTCTTTGCATCTTGCTACTCCCTTTAGTTATTGTTAAAGATAAATTCTGTCTTCAAATATAAGGAGGATGGGCTCTGAAGGAAATTGGTCACCTGGAAACAAATACATCAATGGTCTTGAGGAATAGTGGATACTAATATCAATTTGTAAGCCATTTTTTAACCATAATTAAATCAAATTATAAATCTCTACCAAGTATATGCTTTATGGTTCCTAATACAGCTGCATTTACCCAACAATGTATTTTGATAGTATTCATATCAGTCCCTTAAATTTACTTGAGCTTTTGTGTCATATTTGTTGCAGTGAATGAGGTTCATCATGGAAATAAAATGATGGTTGGAAATATCACTACTTAGGATCCTATGGAAAAATATTAGTTCTTGCATGTATGAAAAGGACTGGGATCACGTGAAAATGTCTACTTCTATGTGATCATAAGTTTTCTCAAACTTTTTGGAAAGGTGCTTGGGTCATTCTAGAAATGGAGTCTCAAACTAGTATTTTGAAGAAAAAAGTATGCATTTGTTATGTTCACTGACTTGCTTAGAATTGTCATGTGATAATACTGTAAGTTAAATCTTAGAGGTTTTTTTCTTTTTAATTTGTGAGTAGATTATTTAGTATGAGATTCAGCTGAGGTCTTGCCAAATATGTGAGCCTTAACTTGCATAATGAAGATGTTTTTATCCTTCAAACTCTTCATATTTGTTAGACTTGACTTGTGTGGTGGATTTTTTTTTAAAGATGCGTGCTTTAAGGTACTATTTTTCCATTAGTATGTGAACTCCTTGAGATGTCAATACACAAAATTGTACCTAAATTGACTTTAAAAGTTGAGATCTATTTCCTTAGTTTTGTGAGTGGGGTTAATCTTTCCTTCACCACTGCTGGCTTTCTTTGCTTTGACAGACCTGCTTTTAATATTAATTTTTCTGTGTGTTGGTTTCCCAAGTACTCATGAGCAAAAGCATTGTGATGAGCAGTACAATGCATGTCCACCTTTCCTGATTGCCTGTAACACAGCCTTTCCCCGTGAGCTGTAGGGCTGAATGCCATGCCTCCTCCCTTATAGGGCCATGCATACTGAAAATTGTATATAGTACAGACACTCTGTATGTGGAAGTGTCTATTACATGTATATAGGTGGTGTACTGCAAATGTACTGTCCCTGTATATAATTTTCCTTGCTTGGACCTTAAGAGAGTTTTGGGGAGTGGGCGGTTCTATGATAGAAAAAATCTGCCTCTAGTTGCCCTCTTCTCACAGAGGTTTCTCAGCCTTGTGCAGGGAATGAGCTGTAGCTCTACTCCATGTATCCTGAGGTGTAAATGATGCCCCCTTCTAAAGCTAGAAGTTGGCAATGGTCTCTCTGTCTTTGGAGCTCTTATTCCTAAGCAGTTGGGGGAAAAACGTCCTTTGATACAAGGCTGAAATTGGTCCCTAGATTACAAAATGAGTACTCTTGAACTACATCAGATTTGGTTAAGAGAAAGAGTAAAAATGTAAACTCCTGAGAGCGTTTGTATACATTTATTTTGATCTATGTTGCGAAATGTCTTGAGATTAAAATATTTCTTTAGTGTTCCAATGTGATCTTATTTTTGGAGCTATATGAAATTTACTGAGTACAATTATTGTGCTAAGTAAAATGACAAAAAAAAATACTATAGACTGAGGGAGAAAACTTGGAGCAGTGTTTTCCTAAAATCAGTGTCATGTTTGAACCAGTAAACTACTGGATTTTTTAAGTTCTGTATAACAAGTTTCTAAATTGTTATTATAAGCTGTAATAAGCTCAATAACTTTTCCTTGATAACTGTGGCTAGACCTTAGGTGAAAATATTTGAAATACCAGTTTGCAAATTGTTTAATGGCTTTCAGAACAAAGCTTCCCCTTTTCCATCTAGCCTTGCGTTTAGTTCATGATGCCTTAAGATAAAACAGTTTAGGACTGAGCAGTGAACCATAAGTCTAAATATGGGAGAAGGAAATTCTGAAATCAAAATAAAATTACATAACTGCTTATATTTCGGTCTGTATAAATTATTAGGTACATTTGAGTTACGTAAGCTGTTATGCAAAACTCTTTGGAGAACAGTATGTAAGGAAGATAGTTGGAAGGAAAATTAAATACATTTTTGCTTTACTTTCATAAAAGCCTAACTTCTAAAATATTCTTAACCTGAAAAAATAGATATACACAAGTAGATAAAAATGGATATGCTCCATGTACATTGCTGATTGAATTTACCTAATGACTTCTCAATTTCTAGTATGTGTTCACAGACTCACAGAATGGTTGAGGTTGGAAAGGACCTCTGGAGGTCATCTGGTCCAGCCCCTCTACTCAGGCAGGATCTCCTAGATCACATTGCCCAGAACTGTGTCCAGGTGGCTTTTGAATATCTCCAAGGATGGAGACTTCACAACCTCTCTAGGCAACTTGTGGAAGCACTGAGTCACCCTCACAGTGAAAAAGTGTTTCCTGATGTTCACAGGGAACTTCCCGTGTTTCACTTTGTGCCGTTGCCTCTGGTCCTATCACTGGGCACCACTGAAAAGAGCCTGGCTCCGTCCTCTTTGCACCCTCCCTCCGGATATTTAGATACATTGAAAAGATCCCCCATGAGCCTTCTCATCTCCAGGCTGCACAGCCCCAGCTCTCTCAGCCTTTCCTCATTAGCCCCTTACTCATCTTCCTGGCCCTTTGTTGGACACTTTCCAGCATGTCCACATCTCTCTTGTGTACTGGGGACCCAGACCTGGATATAGCACTGCAGATGTGGCCTCACCAGTGCCGAGTAGAGGGGCAGGATCATCTCCCTTGACCTGCTGGCAATGCTTCTCCTAGTGCAGCCCTGCATTAGCCGCCTTTGCTTCAGGAGCCCATTGCTGGCTAATGTTGAACTTCATGTCCGCCAGGACCCCCAGGTCCTTCTCTGCAAAGCTGCTTTCCAGCTGGATGGCCCCCAGCCTGTGCTGGTGCCTGAGGGTGTTCCTCTCCAGGGGCAGGACTTTGCGCTTCCCCTTGTTGAACTTCATAAGTGTTCCTGGCAGCCCATCTCTCCAGCCTGTAGATGTCCCTCAGGATGGCACATAACCCTCTGGCATATCGGCCTCTCCTTCCTGTTTCGTGTCATCTGCAGATTCGCTGTGGGTCCACTCTACCCCATCATCCAGATCATTAATGAAGATACTGGACAGGATTAGATCCAGGATTTACCCACGGGGTACACCACTAGATACTGGCCTCCAGCTAGATTTCATGGCCCTGACCACCACCTTGTGGGCTGGTCATCCAGACAATTTTCAGTCCACCTCGCTATCTGCTCACCAAGTCCATACTTCATCAGGTTCTCCGTGAGGATTATATAGGAGATGATGTCAAAATACTGTTTTCTCCTCATCTACAAAGCCGGCCCTTTCATTGTAGAAGGCTATCAGGGTCATCAGGTAAGACTTCCTCTTGGTGAATCCATGCCCACTATTCCTGGTCACCTTCCCATAGGTCAAGATTATCAAGAGCCTTGGCATTTCATGAGTGGGTAATTAACTTTGTCGTGTTATTGTGGGTAGTGGACAAACTGAACAAGTTCAACCAAAAGGCAGCATCACTGTAGAAGTGAGACTTTTGGAACTAAATTATACGAATCTCCTTTTGATAGAATCTGAGATGTAATTGAATCTCTGGCAAAGAGAAATACTCTCTTTAGTTTGAAAACCTCCTGTCTCTAGGTTATAAACTCAGTTAGAAGCACTCCAATGAAATGCCATTATAGTATGTTTGTTATCTGTTTGGCTAGCGTGTCTTTAGAGCACAAGGTGCGCCATTAGGGAAATTCATGTAAATAGCTTCTGTGCTTGTGCACAGGGTCTGCTGTGCTTTGAGCAGGGTTATGGTTGCCTCCTCTGATATAGGAGTATGTATGTAATGTACACATGTATATGAACATATGTTTATTTTTAAATAAACACATAAAATATTATAGCTTTAAAAGGATAAGGTGGTCTTTTACACACACACACACTTTTTTTTTTAAAAACCTACATACATATATTTATAAATGTATTTATATCTTGTCTTTCTCCAGAAGGAGAAAATCCACTTTATTAATCTTTCTCAGCCTTTGTTCTTTTTCTAAAGGAAGAAACATAACTTTCTATGTTACCTTTACATCAGATGCAGCTATGCTAGGAAGGTTGTCAGGGCCCTTCTATTATCATTTATGATGCTGTGTGTGTACTTAAGTCATGTGCTGGTTCTACAGCCGTGATGCTATATGCTGGTTACACATTCTTTCTAAGCATGCATACTCAACCCACATCACATACACCTTTGGAATTGTAGCTGGTAATTTTAATGTCCTCTAAGTATTCAGCCAAAACATTAAAAAAATGACTTGTTTTGCTAATAAAACCTCTGGAGCACTTGGACCATGTTTACAAAGTTATTTTTGATTGTGAAGAAAATGAGAACTGTTTCTTGTATCCTCTTCTGACAGATACAGCACATGTCACTTGGATTCTGTGTTCATATTACTTATACAGCCAGCCTTGGGTGAACATAATGGACAGGCAGCAATCTAGGATGACAGGAATTCAAGAAGACAGTGAAAATTAAAGGTTTGAGTTTCTGACAGGCATCTTCTGAATCTTGCTGAAGTAATGTAAGATGTTACTGCCTCTGAAAGAGGTGGTAACCAACTCTTACCAACTGTTACTCTGCTCTTACTAGAGACTACCATTTCCCTAGCAGGGTAGAAGAACACTGGTCGTAGAATTGTAGAACAGCCCAGATTGGAAAGGACCTCAAAAGATCATCCGGTCCAACCTTTCCTGGGAAAGGGAACCTGGATTATCCAGTGCCCTGTCCAGTGATAGGGACTCTGCTGTGTCCCTGGCGAGGTTGTTCCAGTGATGGATTGTTTTCAGACAGTCTCTAACTGCATAGTGACCTACCCCTTCAGTGGGGAGTAAAGTGCTACACTAGAGTGTGAATGGGGGTGGCGGAAAGATGAGCAAGAGTTCCCTTCTGCTGCTCTGATGGTGGCAGGAGGCTGGGACGGACAGCTGTCAGCAGTGGTACCTGAAACTGCTCATGTGCAGGTGCTGGGAGGGCCTGTGTCAGTGCCCTTGGAATCCTCTTCTCTTAAGACTGCAATTTTTTCTCATTTCAGGCAACAAGACCACAGCTTATGTGTTATCCTTATTTTTAAAAGAACTTACGCTGTTCTGCTAGGTTTTAATTTTACATGTAGTTTCATTGTGTTTTTCTTTTTGTTACCAATATAGTGTATAAAGAAACAGAGTCAGTGTTGAACATCACCTTGGTTATACAATAGAGAGGGTTTATTATACTTCTAGTTTGTTTTTTTTCCTTAAAGATCATAGAACCATCATAAATTGTATAATAGTTTTGGTTGGAAGGGACCTCTAAAGATAGTCTAGTCCAACCCTCTGCAATAAGCAGGGACATCTTCAACTAGATCAGGTTGCTCAGAGCCCCATCCAACCTGATCTTGGATGTTTCCGAGGATGGGGCATCTACACTCTCTGTGCAACCTGTTCCAGTGTTTCACCACCCTCACTGTAAAAAAATTCTTTATATCTAGTCTGATATTAAGACAGTAAGGTTTCTATTATTTTTATAGCTGTTGTATAAATTACTTTAATGAGAGAATGACAGATTGATGGAAAACTTGTATTCACACATTTTACCGGTACACTACAAATTGTAGAAGGCTTTGTGCGGAATTTTGTGTATCTTTGTTAGTTTGTTTTAACTGAGTTGCTGAAAGTGTAGTATTGCACTACTGTGGAATAAAACACACTTATACCTTTATTGGGGATTGGTTTGCAATCTAATAGTCTTATGTGATGTCCATGGTTCTTGCTCTTGTAATGTAGGATCTGAGTTTGATGCTGCTTCTTATTACTCAGTCAGTTGCTTATTTTGCAACAGATTCTCTTTATATAAGATTGAAATCTTCTGTTTGGGATTTATTTTTTTTTTTTTTGTGTGTGAGAGGGGTAACTAGAGTTATCTTCTGTAACACAGCAGTAGATAGTAGTAATCCTTTATTTGGAAAAATACAGGAAATTATCTGAGTAGCTAAAGTGTGTGTGTGTGTGCATACTCATTTACCTGCATAGACTTGTTTCAGGAGTATCTTAGAATACTTGTATCGGATAAGAGCAAATTTGAATTTGTGTTTTCATTTCACCAGGTTGTTTTGATAGTGCAGTTAATCTTAGGTAATTAGTTTTCCAAGAACTATGCCAACTATAATGTTGGGAGCACAAAACATGTATGAAAAATCACTGTTGATTTTTTACTTTTAGGAACTTGCGTATTTTATATTTGCTGACTTTTTTTAACTGTTTATTTTGAAGGAACTTTAAATTCTCTTTGTGTATGTATGTGTATATATATGCATATATGTATTATGGCTGATATTAAGTGTGTTTTATTTCTCATTTGTCTTTCTGATTTTTTTTTAACTCTGAGATGCAATAATCCAGTTGTATTCAAGCAAAAAATCTTATCAACAGCATTAGTGGGTGCTGTAGGTAGGGTAACGACGTTTTCAGTAGTGTGCTTTGTTAACTGTAACCAAAACACAAAAAAAATCATCTATTGTAAATCACCTGATGTGGACAGGATTGTTGTTATTGAAAAAATTTGCCAAAACTAATGGGTGGGTAGATTTCTTACTACCTTGATAAAATGTCACTTTTGCACAAGCTAATTTATTACTAACTCAAGGCAAGAGCTTGCACGGGCTTATCATCTATTCTATCATCTGTTCTATTACTTTATCTAATAAATTGTTTAAGGTTGAAGTTGAAATCTTTGCGAGTTCCCAGCACTTGTTTCTGTGGATTAACATAAGCATTTTTTCACTGTAGGAAAGCAGAACATAAGCATGTATTTAAAATAGAACATATGCTGAAATGCTTTGCTATTTTAGGTCGTGGTTGTTTGCTTATTACCCTTTTTCTTTTTCTTTCTGTTTTTCTTTGGATGCTATCAATGTACTGAATGATCATAAGGACTCATGTTTTCCTCTCCAAACTGGTGCTGTTCAAAACAAGGTGCAGAGGAGATGGTGCGGGGGTTGGGGAAGGAAAGGCTAGCTTAGACCCCCACAAGTCGAGAACTCCTTAACGGGCTTGCTTTTGTGTTCTTTCTTGTCCATATGGTAGGATCGAAAACGTGTTTAATATATGGTAATTAAGGAAGTCAAATGGAAAAAAAAAATTAAGGTACTTGTTACTTACTTACTGTTTGCTAAACAAAGCAGCAAAGCTGTCATTCATAATTTTAAGATTAATTAATTGCAGGTCGATGCGGTAATAATTTTGTTCTGCACATAGCTTTAAATCACTGGCATAATTAAAACGGGTGAATTTGGACAACAGATTTCTATTAGTACCTTATTAAAATTAGTTTTAATTAATCATAAGCAATTAATATATGTTCAGTCTATTATCTGCATTTTTTTCTGTCTAAAAATAGTGCTAGTTCATACCATAAATTTTATTCTAATCAGAAATAACCTTTGGCTTCTTTAAGAAAACCTGGGATTCTTCTTTACTGCTGATATTCAGTAACTTTGGAGAAGAAAACATTTGGAAAGATTAGCGTTCTACAGAGAAATAATTTCTATTATGTAAGAAGCAAAGTGGGAAATGAAACATATCACAAGGGAGTTGGAGATCTTTTGGTTAGAAAAACCACCAAAGTAACAGCGGTGTACTGAGCATCTATTACCATGTTTTGTTTGTAGTTTTCAAACTGATGTAAACTGTATTTGTGTTGTTTGAGAACACAGACTTGTTTATAATTATATTGGAATTAACAGATCAACATAAAAGTTGGAGTATGGGAAAGGAAATATTTTTACCTAATTTCTCCTCTCCACTTCTAAAATTTTCGCTGTGTACTGACTGTATAATTGTATTTCTGCAGCACATGGGGTATTCCAGTTGCAAGGACAATCAGCAGCTGTTTGGAGTACTAATGTAAAAACAAATATTTACAAATCTTAATCCCTTTTTTCTTTAAGGACCACTACACCAGGAGAGACTAAACTTTTAGCTTCTGAAGTTTATGACATCCTTCAGTCTTCCAACATGTCAGACATGGACAATATGAATGAGATGAATTATCGGCGACGGAAAGCACAGTTTTTCCTTGGCAGCACAAATAAGCGTGCCAAGACAGTGGTTTTGCATATAGATGGCCTTGATGATTCGGTAAGAAAACCTTCAGCATTTATGTAAATAAAGCATGCTGTACTAAGGTGTATTTTGTCCACAAAAATAATCTATTCAGGCTACTTGTGTGGCATCATCAGTTGTCACCGATTTCTGTGAATGAATCATGTTTTGAATCAAAGATATGTATAGAATCTTGCATATATTGAGCTTACTCAGAATATCTTGTTTTAAGGCAGTTTCCTTGATGGCTTTCTAATTACTCATAAAACTTATTCTGTTTTCATGTTTCCTAATTTTCTTTCCTTTTTCAAGAAAGAATGGAATAAACGAGGTACCTTCAGCAGTTTCACCTAAGGTTATCTTAAATTAAAAAAAAAAAAAAGTTTACTTCTAGTTATGAGAGATTTCAGGCACTGTTCTTTTTTTATTATTACTCTTAATTTAGAAATGTTGTATTTTCTTTGAGCTGGTTTTGCTACATCTTTTCATTATCTGTGAGATCTTTTCTACTGTGGTGACCAGAATGGCATTTGAGTTAATGAGGTCTCACTGAGTCTTTATGTAATGTCAGAATAACTTGTACGGATTTATCTACCATACCCCTGTAGATAACACCCCAGGGCCATGTTTGCCTTTTTACGGCTGCCAGACAGCATGTAGACTGTTTAAGCATGTTATCCACAAGTGCCCTCCGGACTCTGTATCTTCAGTTTTGTACCCATTTTAAATGATCAAACCTGATCCTTTGCTTTGTTGCTTTACATTTTGCCAAGTAAGCACATCCACAGGCTCAGTTTATTAACCTCCTTGTACTGTTTTCATAAGACCATAGTTAGTTCCTTTAGAAATAACATGCTGCTGTAGCTCATTTTATACAAAGTAAATATTTTTACAGGTCTGTCCTTCCAGCACTTGCTCTGTCTAGAAAGGCAGTGCTTTGTCAACACCATTGGCATTTGTACTCTGAAGTTTTTTTAAGTCAGTCCAATCTGATGTCTCCTGTTGTTTTGTTTTCAAGCTTGTAGATGATCTGTTTGTTCCCAGGTATCTCCAAGGAAGACATTTAATCCACTTCCACTTCTTGAGTTTAGATATTCTGGCTGTAGTCTGATTCTATCTTAAAAGTGTTTCTTTGTGTTCTTCTTGTGAACTTAGTGAGATTTGTGGAGTTTCTCTCTTAAATGCTGAGGCAAAGGTATTCTGAAAAAGTGCAGGATATTTAGATATCCAGCTCCAGAGAGCAGAACTGCAGGCTTCTGTAGTTGCCTAGAGCATGCCAGCATGTTTTTCTTAGCTCATTGTTGAAGAAAATAAAAATCTGACTGTGCTGGCTGGAGATGGCTGATGTACGTAGCTGTGCAGGTGATAAAAGAAATGTTAGTGATATTCTAGGTGCCCACTCAGTAGTTAAACATCCCTATAATGATGTTTTAAATGTCAGGATAAGTTGGGATTGGGAGAATGATGAAGGAAATGAATAATAAAAGTGGCTTAGTTTCATTCAACCGTTTATTCCCAACTTAACTGGCGAAGAATATTAGGTGGCACATGTAAGCGGTAAGAGGCATAATAAGTAAACACAGGGCTGTAAATACTGGCTGCTCGGTTTACCTGTTTTTTGTCATTTAGATTTTAAACAAGAAGCTGCGCTTGGGAATGATTGCAAATCCTACAAATGTTTGTGGATTTTGAAACCTCAAATAGTAGATATTGATTATTTCAGGAAGGAAGGGGAAAGCTCAGTTGTTCAGTGTGAGGTCAGATGTTTTTATTTTAAGATCTAATTATCAAATTTGATAATAAGCTTTTTAAAAAAGGAAAAAATGAAGCAGTACACTTTAGTAATATTTGTCAGGGTATAGTAATCAGTGTTCAGTAGTCCAGCAGGACTACTTGCTAGACTACAAGGTGTGCAAGAAAATAACCTAAATTTCAGCTGTTCTACCCTCTGCCTTTCCTACCTTCTGCCCGTGCTTCAGGAGTGCCCTGCAGAAAGATGTCTAGGTGTGCATTGCTGGGGTTTGTGCCTAATTGCCATAGTTAGATATACTTTGCAAAAGACATTTGTCCATCAAGGACAGTGGTTGCCAAGCTTCCAGCTTTTTATGGAGTCTGTATGGACCTTGGTAAGTTTTGTCTTTAAGAAGTGACTCACTGGTTGTCTAGTCACTGAAAGGCTCATTTCAATTTAAACTGAGCTGCCTGTGATTTAACCTGGGACCTCAGAGTAAAGACCCAAATTCTGTCACAGAGTTGCTATACACCCATGTAAGCATGAATTATTTGTTTAGGCAAGGCAGCCTATCATCTTTACATCAAATATTTCCTGTATATGAGAAGTGTAGCCTGTACAGCAATGTTTTTTTTTAATGTTGAAAGTGTTAATTATTTCAATACATAAACATACAGAAATTAATTGTTTCAATGTGTATGCTAAACTGCCAAAAAAAAAAAAAACCAAAAAAAAACCAAAAAAAAACCCCTGCTTTGGTTAGTTTTTTCAGATATTCAAAGAATTTCATTTACTTGTGCATGAAACTGTCCCAAATACTGACCAGTAACTATTTTATAACTAATACAAACATACTTCTTGAAATAGCTTATTATTTAAAATCTCGCATAAACTTGCAGTAGAAGTTAAAAACATCATTATTTTCAACCTGAGTAAGGTGGTGAGTTTGTTTCTGGTACAGTATTATCTTTTCTTTTTTCCTTTTCTGTCCTAGGAGTCTCTCCAAGTATCTTTTAATCCTTTTTGTTACAACCATCTTGTGCAAATATTAAAAGGAAAACAAAAAATAGAACATTCTAAGATAATGTAGAACAGATGCAACTAGTACAGGTCAATGTAGTGTTACAGCACAGTAGGTGATGTCACTTGCTTTAAACATAACATTCCATGGCTTATCAAGCAAATATTTTCCCTTTGAAATAAGAATTAAGCTTATGCTGTGCAGTGATGTCCGTGAGCTGCCACAGATGAAGCAGCTGAAAGATACAACAGCTGCTTTGATGCATTCAGTCAGTATGGAGGCAAGGTGTCTGATAAATAGCAACTTAAACACTAACTACTCATCAATGAGCACTTCAGTCAATCAGAACTTAACCAGAGGGGACTGTTTAGCTGATCATACGGAGAAAAACATTCTTTGCTTTTCAGCACTTTTCTCTAATTATTTACAGTTGATTCCATCCTTCTTTGACTTCTAAAGTGTAAGCAATTTTTTTCTTTTTTCTTTTTTTTTTTTTTTTTTTGTGGCAAGAGAGTCTATTTGTGCACTAAAATGTAAGTTGTAGTTTTTCTTTTACAGAAATGCTGTTGAGTAACCACCTGCCCTCAGTCATACCGGAATTCCTTAACAATTAATTGTTAGCATTTTCACATGGTGTATTATGCAAGTACTTTAGTTGTGGGGTTTTTGTTTGTTTTTTCAGTCTCGAAGGAATCTTTGTGAAGAAGCATTGTTGAAAATTAAAGGTGTTATTAGTTTTACCTTTCAAATGGCTGTTCAGAGGTGTGTGGTCCGAATTCGCTCTGACTTAAAAGCAGAGGTAAGTGCTCAATAACCCCCCAGATCCTCACATTATTGCATTCTGTCACACTTAAGCTCTTGGTTTTTTCTGTGTACTTGCAGGCACTGGCAACAGCAATAGCATCAACCAAAGTTATGAAGGCACAGCAAGTTGTGAAAAGTGAAAGTGGTGAAGAGGTAGGATATGTAACCTTTCGAAATACCGATTGGTTTGGCTTGACTGTATCTTTCATACCAGCACTTCTGTGCCCATAACATCTGATGACAGGCAAAATTTTATAAGTGGGAGTGCTAAAATAAAGGATATCCTATGTACCCATAGACCAGTTTTACAGAACTTATTGTTCAGAAGAAGAACAAAAATACTGTAATTGTTTCTCTCCTCGATATGAAAAGCATCACAGTGAACCTTTTTTTTCTGGATGCAGTTGCTGTAGCGTCAAGAGTAAAAGGACTATGTCTGTCTTTATTTGATATTTTTTTCTTCCATGTTAAGCCAAAGCCTTTCTTATGTATCTTCTCAGCATAGCAGATTCCAGATACCTAGTAGGTTCCATTTATATTCTCACTGTGTAGGGGTTGGGGAGGAGTCTCACAACATGCATGCCTGTCATCCTGAGTGTGTGTATATGTGTAATTTTAATTCATTCTTTTAAGTTACAACATTTGACATAATTGTAATCTGTTATGTATTATTAGATGCTAGTTCCGTTCCAAGATACTCCAGTGGAAGTAGAGCAGAATACAGATCTACCTGAATATTTACCAGAAGATGAAAGTCCTACTAAGGAACAGGACAAAGCAGTGTCTCGTGTTGGGTCACACCCGGAAGGTGCAGCAAGCTGGCTCAGCACAGCAGCAAACTTTCTATCAAGATCTTTCTACTGGTGACTTGTATTTGGTGTTAAAAGACTGTGTGAACGAACCAACGGGGGGGCCAGTTTTCCATTGGTGTGGTGAACTGCCAAGTGCAATTTGCAATAAATCATCACAAAAATTTTAGATTAAGCAAATGTATGCTGCATTTTACATTTTATTGGACATTTAGCCTGACAGGGCAAAGGTCAAAGGACAGAGGCCTCCAATCAAATTGTTATTTCATTTGTTTTTCATGTAGATTTTATTGCTTCACTTTTTAAAAATGGGTCCACTGTTATATACCAAATGTTTATGCGTATAGGGCTTTAAGTTTGACTTCACATGAAACACATGATAGGGAGAATCCATTTGACTCAATTCTCAGGTCCTCTGTGAAAGAAAATTCTTAGTAGCTCTAGTTGTGCATTAAATGAAATGCCCTTTTTATTTCTGCATCCCTTTGGACTAATGTTGTTTTGTTTAATTTTCTAGATTTTGACTCCAGAGAAAAATATAGTCTGCCTTTTTTTTGCCTTTATTTTTGCCAACCATATTCACAGTATGAGCGTGATGTTCCCCTTTTGCTATTAAACTACAATCACTACAGACTTGAAATGTATAACCCTTTTATGTACATTGAATTTTTTTCAGCCTGCCCTCAACCATAGGAGTGCTTGAGATTAAGAAATAAGGGATTGAATAAACACAAATATGTGTACATACATTGTACAGTAAATAAACTAGAACAGATTTTTAATGATGGGTGTGACTGACTGATGTACATAGCTAATACATACCACTGACTGCTGTTTAGGCTAGCTGGGAAGACTGTAGCAAAAAACCCTGTGGTCTAATGTGGTGATGACCCATTGCAGCTCTGTCTGCAGAGAATAGAGGGATGTAGACTGTACTTGGTTAAGAAATAGTGTGCACTGTTAGCAAATATTTAATGGTAACTGAAACTTTAAACTTGAAAAATAAAGCAGAACTGAATGCCTCTTTTGCCACAGTGCCACACTCATAAATTTTGACGTTAACCCTTTTTATTTTTTTAACCTAACAAATCTAATGTGTAATTACTTTTCCTTCCTAATGTCTTTCATGAGACTCCCGTGAAGGTACATCAGCTTGGATAGGCTTAAAAACGTATGCAAACAATTGTCTTTACTTTGTTACTTACAGACAGTATAGGTTTAAAGATGTCTTGGTAATTTCTGTGACCGGAAGTGATAATAAAAGCAAAACTTCTTTAGGTAGAGAATAATATATAGGTGACCTGTTAGTAAACACTGTGTGCCTGAGAGGATTCCATACACAGTGCTTGAAAACTGCAGTGCCACTGCTTTGTTGCGCCAGAGAAGTACAGCTGAGAACTTTAAATAATATTATTATAAACCTCATTGTACGATGGTTTTTTTTGTGGTAATGTATTTGCTGTAATAATAATTATATTTACCACTTGGAGGCTCAGAAAAAAAAATGTAATTCATCAAAGCTATTCCCTTGTGCCTATGCACAAGGAATTAAAAAAAAAATAAAAAATTGCAGGCTGTCATAATACTACAGAAATGCTGAGGAAATGATAATGTAAAATAATAATGCAGGTCAGAATTCACCCACCCAAGTTAAGTGTCATTCTAGGGTAAAAAAGAAACAAAAGCTTGTTGGCAGAATACGTCTCATGTTTTTTAATATCTCGTTTATTTTTGATTCAGGTTTACACGCACAGATTGAAAATACAGGCTTTTCAGGGCATGTATTGCTTTAAATATGTAATACTACTCATATTGCTGTCTAGAATGTTACAGTACCAAATGTGTTTGAAAAGTCCTCTGTTCTATAGCCATGAATGCAGAGTTTTATTTTTCTGCATTAACATCTGTTTGCATTACTGCACATCTATTTGCTAAAAGACTACACCCTTTGGATATTAATGGTTCAGTACCAGTAGGTATTACAGTTTGTTTGTGCATTCGGTCTGTAGGTGTGCTTTTATGACAGTATTGCAGCTCTTGTAGAACAGTTTAAGGCATCTGTAAAAGTTTTTGAAATATATTGTAAAATAATAAAGGATAATATAACTAAACAAAATATGACTGGTGCCTTTTTAAATGTCTAAACAAAGGCTGATGCCTTTTTAAATGTTCTGACATTCTTTTAAGGTATTTGTGGTATTAGAAGTACATGTTTTTCCTCTTTAATTTAACAGAGAGGAATGCAAATGTCCAGTCATAGTGAAACCTTTCCTGCATATCACAATGGGGCTTTGAAACAAGGTTTTTGTAAAAAGTAGGTAAGTAGAAGCTACTTAAGGCCATAATCTCATTTTCAGGGGATTTTTTTTGGACTTTTTTTTCTTTTAAACTGATGCTGTGTAGGTCACATTTCATTAGTGCAATTAAGAAGAATTGACGTTCCTGGAGAAACTTCTTACTTTGAAAAAGTAAAAAAAAGACATGGCACACAGCCATTAATTTTATGCTTGTACTTTTTCAGACTTCAGGTTAAGGATAAGAAAGCCCTTTTCCTCTGGCCTAAGGAGATGACAAAAAAAAAAAAATTACTGCAGAGTTAGAGGCTTCCAAAAAGAAGCTGAATGGTGAGCCAGAGCACTGGTATCATGTTGCACTAGTTGCAAAGTACCCAATTGCCAGGGAAGCCACCATATACATCATGGTTCAGGTTCCTGAATGGCCCTAGGGTTATAGCCATGTACAGCATAATAGGATCATCGCTACCATGTTTCTTCATAATAAGAGTAAATGCTGATGGGATAGGTAGAGGCAAAACTGAGGCGCATAACTGTGCGTCTGTGAACAGCTGTCAAAGCACTGTAAGCATTCTGCAGTATTGTGAAATACAATACACTCCAGCTTTCCCACTCCACGATCACCTTTGGCTTATTCTGTACAAAAATAGCTGATGATGCTGAGTTTTGCCATGGGCCGTGTAAGCTGAGGGGGAGGGTATTGTGTGGGGCTAATTCGGAAGAAAGCATTGAATACCTAGACAGATGCAAACTGGCAGGTGTGAAGTACTCCTGTAACTGCCTGCAATATAAAATAAAATGTGGATGCTCCTTTTTTTGCCTGTGAACAACACTCCAGCTGTCAACTAGTGGAGTTTAAAAACATACCTAATAAAAATTAGCAGCAGCATTCCTTGCTGCATTCATTTTGCAGAAGGCTGGACCGTGCTCTCTTTCCTGTTACTTCATCTGTACCTAATCATTTTGAGTTCCTAAAATGTGAACAGATCTATTTGTTAAAATTAAGGATTGAAAACAAAGAGATGAGAATAACCTCTCAACCTATCTCAGATTCTGACTGTAATTCTTCAGGAAAAGTTGAGAGCACATTATTTGGCAAAAGGGGGTGAGCGGTGGGGTCACTGGAGACTTTTTTCAGGGAGGTACAGCATCTAATTAGCCTCAGGGGTGAGACTGGCTGTTACAATTCTTGCTCTAAAGCTTAATATAGAACTGTTAGAAATTGTATTGTAGTTTACACAGAGCAGGCAATGGTCTACTTGTTTAGCCTGCTTTACAAGCAGGTTCTGAATAGTGTTGGAAAAAGCTGATTTAAATTTGCAGGACTTTGCATGTATATTGGTTAAAACATGGAGAGCAAGGTCTACCTCTATAAGCTAATGCGTGTGCTACATCAGAATTTACATTATTTTCAAATTTCTTCATGTTCTTGTTCATTTATGTGCATGTTGCACTAGGCTTGTTAGTGTCTGGAAGAGTTAGAGCTTCCCCTGTGGAATAAACTGAGATCCATTAGAGCATTTGAAGTTGTCTGGAGATACAAAAACATCTCAGAGGAGATGCACACTCTTACCATATTTTTGTGCCAGTTGTCAGGGAAGAAGTTGTTTATTATGTTGGTATCTGAAGGCTGCTATCTGGATCAAGTTCCCAGCCGCTCAGTCTTTTCCTGGCATGAAGACTGCACAGAGCTTGGTAGCTAAATAATTTCCTGCAGCACCCCTGTTTAATACTTGCCCAGTCCCTACCGTTCAGGTCAGTCAGCCGGCAGTGTTTGCACTCATCTGATCAACATTTCTAAGGAGCTAAATAAAATCACAACTGGAACCAAACTTGTTATGTAGAAAGCACTTCTGTGACAGCAGTGTACGGCAAAATGTCCGATTGGCGTGAGAAGGGTCTTCTAAGTAGTGGGTATAAAAACCTGAATACTACAAAACCACCTCATGACAGGATCATTGGTTTTATTTCCTATTGGAGCAGCGAGTTAAGCGTAAATACCGAGAATAAGGGAGTACTGCTGATCTGAAGCAATGCCTTGCTGTTTCATACCACTTCTCACTGAGGTCCTTCAGGGACAGGGGTGTGCTCACCCGCCGGTGCCGCGGGGAACTGCTGTGCCAGCTTCTCCATTGGAACTGCCCCTGTGGATGTTTGTTGGTGAAAGGGAGGGTGAGCTCCCCCCCAAGCCCACGGGGAGCTAGCAGGGAGCAGCTGGCACGCTGTCCACACCTAACATCCCACAGAAACTCCAACATCCTAACATGAGGTCTTTTTCTACTAGCCTCGTTTTTACAGACTGCACAACCGACTCTGTTAACCCAAATCACCCAGGAGTCCTGGGAAGTGCAAAATTTTGTGAGCTGTCTCTGATTCTTGATTCATGTGTCACTACAAAAATAAGCTGCAATGCCCTTCATTTTTAGAGAGGCCTTTGCATCGTCTGAACTCCTCTGGCCTGGAGCAGAAAAGTCAAACCTGTCATAAGCAACTTTCCTTATTGAGTTGTATGTAGGATTGCCTAGCGAGCCAGGCATAGTTAAAAGCCAATTTTCTTCAAAATAGTCCTTGCTTATTTGTGGAAGTTCTAGGTAAGGAAGAACTTTTGGGAGCAAATACCCTTTCTAGTTGATTTCCCAAAAAATCTTTAGCTGTCTTTGCATATGTTATGGTATATTTCAAAAGCTTTGCTGATTGATTTCAGCAGTGCTATGTGCAATACATATACCGTGCCCAAGGCATTTGGTGTCTTCACGTCTGTTAAAGCATCACCCCAACAGGTGGTGTTCATGCCCTTTCCAGCAATTAATGCCAGTAGCAGTTTTTGATCCCTGAACACTTCTCCAAGAAGGGGTGATCTCCTTTACAGACTCCCCATATATACACCATCATATAGCTGATATGAACGTGATATTTCTCTTTAGTTACTTTTCAAGAGCGTGTTTTAGTTAAACTCCCCTCCTGCCCCAGGTCACAGGTTGAAAACGATAGCACAACAAGATGTCACGTTTGTCGTGTCACCTTTTGGCCAGGCTTCCTTCACTGGGGAAGAATCCAGGGTGTATTGGCTTGTATTAAACTTTGAAGGGCAGGTACAGGATCCAGCATGGGGATTCCTCTTTCTTTGGGAAGGGTGGGAGTGAGGGGAGGGAAGCTGGAAGCCGGTTCCCAGAGAAACAGGCTTTCCACTTGCAAAAGGCTGCTTCTCCTGGCCAGAGGAATGGCACTAATTTAACATTACATGAGACTGTCTAAAGGTGACAGTTTAATTTGTATTATTGCAAGATTAATTTTTTTCTGAATACAAATTTAAACTACCATAATGGACTTCTGATTATAAAACCCTATATTGTGAATATGGAAGTCCCATGTTTAATGTTGACAAAGCCATTCACTTTCATTATCTTGGTATAAAACTAAAAGCTCATAGGTTGTCCTTGGTTTTCATGGCTTTACCTCCTTTGCTGCAACAAATACAGGCTGTAATGTTTTAGCAAATAACCATTACTGTTTATGCACTGTAATTCAGTGGGATGTAGTAAATGGCATACTTTAAGGAGTCTATTTCTTTGCATATAAAATACCTGTAAAGCTTACTGAAGTTAAAGAGTGGCTACTACTTAGCTCTCAATTGTTGGCTACATTACTGAAACAATGAAGATCTATCACCCACTATAATAGGGAAATAGCAGCCATTTAACATAGTTGAGTATTAACTCTGACATTTAGGCTGCTGAATCAATCTTATTATTATAGTCAATGTAGCTGGTTTTGTTTCTCCATATGTGTAGATGTTCTGGTGTATAAAGTGCATTGCTGTTTGTAACAATAAATTACATGTGCTTGAAGGCTACTATTGCTATTTAAATGAAGTTATACCCGAGCCTTTCAACAGAATAAGCAAAGATAAAGTGAATAATGACAGATTTTGAAATCTTTTTCACTGTAGTAGTTTCAACAATGAAAATGCTCTGTGCCATCCTGCAAAATGTTGTTCTAAGGAAAAATAAATGGTGCTTTTGTATATAAGCCATCACTGTGGAAACATGGCTTTGCAGTGCTTCTTACCAAAGAGGTGCATGTTAGCCACTTCAAAGCTAGGACCCTCTAAATGAAAGCTAGTGATCTAGTCCTTCACCTGGGATGTCTCAAGAGTCGTGACCTCTTTAATATTATGTTTGCAGTTTATATTTGTGTGTCTGGGATAGGTGGGTTCAGAATGTCATATTGTGTTCTGTTTTGTTTTTTTTTTTCTTCAGCCTTCCATGTACAGAGACAGATATCCCACCCTCAGTACAAGGAACCCTGATGCAGATAGCACCAGTGCTAGCTAAATAGTCAGGTTCAATTCAAACAAGGGACTATAAATTATAAAAGGGAAATGGTAGTTATTAGGGGAAACCACCAAAAATAGCTTTAGAACTTCTAAAAATTTTAACTTATCTAAATTTTTTAAAAATGCTGTCTTGAGACACTGTTCATAATATACAAGATAATGCATAAGGAAGCATGATGCTGGCCTCTCTGTACAGTAGATTGACACCTGGTAAACTGCAGTAAGAGCTAGATCTGGCTATTACTTGTGAAGATCCTTAATGTATAAAAGTTATCTGCACTATTTAAAGTAATTGGAGTAGGAAGAAGAGAAAGAGAAAACCTAATGCCACAAAATGGGGTGAAAGCTCGAATGTAGCCCAGCCCTCCCTGGTCCTTTTCTGCCCCTTGTCCGACACCATCACCACCAGACTGCAGCAGGGCCTGTAAAACAACAGGAGAGAGCTGGGGACAAGTGGACCCTTTGCTCATTTGAGACTAGCAATAAGTGAAAAAAGATGGGGCCTGCAGGTGTCCTCCCCAGTAGCCCTACAGCAATTACTACTTGAATATTCCAGTAATGATAGCTATTAACCACCTAAATCCTGAAAATGGGCTTTTGTCTTTAGAAGCCCTTCTTTGGCCAACCAAAGCTTAGAGCTCCAAGAAGGATGTTTCTTGTTCAACATCAGTTTAACACTATTCTGGCTAAGCAACATTATGGTTGTCTTTGTATTTGTCTTGTTGGATAGTCAGCCACCACGGGGAGAGGACAGAGAGGGGCATCTCTAAATCAATTATCCATTTGGAGAGCTGGAAGGACACTCAAGTCTGGCCTTCACCTATGTGCTATGTGCTATGTGCCTGTCTCTAAAAAGCTTTGTGCTTAATGCCACCAGTGAACATTTTGTTTGTTTCCGTTAGGATGGGAATGCCAAAAGCCAAGCCCCCCACTGAATCCCGAGCCCTGAGCCAGGCACGGGGGCCTGAGAAAGGCCCTTGGGAAGGGCCTTGGGAAGCAACCTCCTCACTTAGTCAAATGGAGCCACAGCAAAAGCTGTAGCTAAAGCACTTCTGGGGCTTATGGCAGCTGCCAAGTGCTGATTTTGGGATCACCTAAACAGACAACAACAGGTACCCAGCAAACTTTCAATATGTGGTCCTGAAGACTACAGCCCATCTCGAGTACCCACCTATTCCTAGACTGAAACGGCAGCTGGCGTCAACTACTCAACCAATCCAATTTACTTTCAATCACACCATTACTACAACCTCCCTCCTCCATCTGTGTAAACATATGTCTTTGTTAAACACCACCATTTGCACAGGATAAAAATTGTCAGTGCTGACAAAAATGCCCCCACATAATGCTGTTGTGATTGCAATGTTGTCCTTAAGCTGATTTTAAAGCAGAAGTCTGTGAGCTGATCAACATCTTCCACTGCTATTAGTGGGAAAGTTTCATCGATAGAAATACATTTTGTAAAAATGGTACATTTATTTTGCCTATGCGTAATGTGGTCACCCTTTTCTAAGATTCAACTCTTATAAGCCATATATTCATTGTTAGTAGCACTTTGCAGTGCCACAGTAATACCCCAAAGCAATCACTGTTTCATGAGTAATCTTTTCTAATATTAGTGTGTTATCTTGGCAAGAAGTTATTTCCTTCATACTCTTCTGCAGCTGGCCCTTGAATCTGGCAAGGGAAGGAGTTACAACTCTGAAGAAACCATTTGATTATTAGTGATCGCTCCTTGCCCTAACTTTTTTTTCAGAAATGACTGCTGCTCACCTCTGTACAGGAGTTTTCCTGTAGCAGCAGGCAGTACAGCTAGGACTGTCCTACAACACAACTGAACCCCAACATAACCAAGGGCCTCCACTCGAAACCTCAATGAGCATTATAAAAGAATATAAGGTGGATGAACGTAGCTGTTTACACAAAGAAAGTGCTAAGTTTCTGTGTGAGACATTAAAATGAAAAAGTGGGAACCAAATCTCTCCCCTGCCACGGAGAGAACTGTTTGCCAAACTGGATACCCACCAAAATTGTGAAGTGCTTCTTGCTGGGCCATCCTGTAAAACACTGGCTTGGTCAGCACTAAGGCTGGGAAACTGGTTTTGGTTTCTGGACCTGAGCTGCTCACTCTTTGGGACCTTAACTCCAGACACTTAAAATTAACAGTCCCCTTCATAGAGCAAAACAAATCCAAGACCGTACGTCTGGGCTTCTCATCTTGCTCCAGCATGGATCAGCGCAGAGTGTGAGATCCTTAAGCAAGTAGGCATTTTCTTTTGTGCAAACCTGCTTCTTCTAGTGCACACTTTGCTCTTTTCTTTTGATCTTCTTACAGTGCTCCTTTTGTAGTCATTGTTGTACTCTCCATCAATTCAGCCCTGGTAATACTGAACATAAAACTGTAGTTAACAAAGTCCCCCCATGAACTGGACTGAGATTCCCTGAGGATTTAAAACCAATCTTTTTGTTTCTTGCTCATTTTCTCCAGTCATTTGGCAGTTCCAACCTTGTTTTCCTGTAGTCTCTGTACCTGTGAGGATTAGGGATGTTTTTTTTTTTTAATGAATATTGAGACTTTGTAGCATTGCTTGCCTTACAAATTAGGGCTTTGCGAAAGTAACCATCAGAAAAAACAAAACAAAAAGACCAAACCCTGTAAAAAGATTAAAACAGCTTTCCACCTTTCTTGTTTGCTCATTCACTTGTTTCCTCACTGGCCCCTGTTTTATTCAGGTGATCATTCTGCTGTTTTATGCTACCTTTTCCTGTTTCCCTGGCTTGGTGGTTTTGTAAAACATTCAGGGTCTTCCAAATTTTGGGGGGTTTGGTTTTGGTTTTTGGTTTGGTTTGGGTTTTTTTTTTTTTTTTTGTCCTGCCTTGCTTACCATAAGTCACCTCACTTTTCAACCAGGCAAAGCAGGGTAACAGGGCAGAGTGTTTCTCTTTGCTCTTTTGGGGTTTGGTAAAGTGAAGTGCTTGGATCAAGTAAGAGATCCTTGACTGAGCAGCATGGATGGAAAGACCCAGATGAGGAGGGGTCCCGTAGAAAATCTTATCCTGCACATCTTCTGAGATGGCAAAAAAGTTGTTTCTGAGATGTGAAAACTACGAAGAGAGGCTGTATCACCTCCCCTCCTGGATGATTCTTGTATAAACTAAAACGTGGGATGTCAGGAAACTCCTTTATTCTGAGTTTAAATGTAATGGCATCTTCCCCTGCTAGGCACCTGGGTGGCTGCTGCTGCTGCATCCCGCCAGCGCCCACAGCCAGGACTTTTGCCTTGCACTACGACCCGTCCAGGTACTTTTGGTAGTTGCTTGCTCTGGCCTCGTTGCCCAAGCCTTTGCAGCCCCAGCGTGCCTTTTTGCCCCTATGTTAAAAGGACTTTTAATTGTC
>NW_010101848.1:0-1813 GCF_000699245.1 Pterocles gutturalis
TGGTGGTGGTCCTGACACCAAGACAAAAGATTAGTCTTCCAAGCCATGAGTCATTCTTAATAGGTGTTTCCTCAATTTTTACATATATTCTTGGAAGTATGGACACAGGCTTCCTGTCCTTTTTTTGTCAGTGTAGTGTTACAGCACGATACTACCTCTCACTCAGTAGTTTCAGCTAGTTAAAACTTCATGTGAGAAGTTACTGTAATTCTTCACTCAATAATCTTATCACATCGAAGTTCTATCACTTCACTCAGTTACATATTATATCACTGTAATTCTTTTCAATATCTCTGCTTTTTATAGTGTATTACTCTAGAGTGCCTCCATCTCTGAGATCTTACACATGTACGTGAGGTTGCATTTGAATAGTTGAAAGAAGTCAGATTGCTAAGTAACCCTGACAATTTTAGACAGTAGCTTCCAGTGTGTCTTTTGTGTGATCTGTAAACTTGATCTTCCAGATTGCTGCTATGTTTTGCATAGGACTGAGACAAGAACAGATATCAGTGGAATCACTAAACTCACTCTAATTCTGTAGTAACCTTCTGAATTAACTGTTTTTGAAGAAGCACTAGCTAAATAATTGACTTTGTACTGCATTACTATCTAAGTTTTTTTTAATTAAAATCGTAGCATGCATATTATGGATTTAAAAAAATACTTTTATCAGGAACAGTTTGACTAAATATTTCACTGGAGAGTTCTTGAGTTTGACAGACCATTTCCTTTCTTTCTTAAACCATATTGATTTGCTTGACACTGTGCCTTAAATCTTTCCTAGTTATGTTCTAAATCAACTTTTCAGTGGTTTTTTCCCTGACACAATTCTCAAGCTGACTTTGACCTGTGACCACACAGCTATCCTGTTTATCCTTTCTAACCACTGATGGAATGTTAGCTTCCTCACTCCCCTAGTATTTCTCCATTATTCCAGGATATATTCAAAATCAACATTAGTACCTTACTTGCTACTTCAAAACCATTGACTTCAGAGTATGTAACCCAGGATTTAAAGATATTTACATACAGAGTAAATTGTTTAACAGTCTTTTTTGCTACAGTTGGAATATAAAGTATTTTGCCAGAAACACAATTACAGTATTTATTATCTTCCAAAATGGAAGATAAAAATACTTCATTAATCACATCAGAAATTTTCTGCATTGCTCTTTAACACCTCTAGCTAATAAGGAAGCCATTCATAGGACTTCATTTGTTCCTGGTATTTGTAAAGTACAAATAATCCTTGAGTGACAGAAATAATGTAGCCTAGCTTTCTACAAATCTGTTTCACAGCTGACTGTAATGTTTTATTTGAAGCTTTTCCCTTGCTTTGAGGTAATTATAAGTTCCGTTTTTCTTGTGTGCAGTCTCTGGTCTGCAGTAATGTGTAAACTTATGTCAGAATCTTTCTTCCGGTGGGAGTAGTTACTGAATTCTCTTCTTTAGCTGGCAGCCTATTCTCAGGAAACCTATATGAAATCAACTCTCTCTAGGATGTCTTTTCCTCCATTGAAGCATCTTAAATCTGCAACAAGTTCAAAACTTAGAAGTGAGGTGTGGGGACAAGCAGACAGAATTGATATTCTCAGCCCTCCTTATGAAAGTAGGCTAAAGTTTCCTTTTTATTGTTCCTAATTCTAATGGCTATAGAGTTTTTGCTGAGGCCTTCTGTTATCGTGATCAGCTGTTTTCACCACTTCTAGTTTGTGGTCATCTGTATTATTCTGCATTTTACAGTTGTAAAAAGCAACAGGATATTTTATCTGTGAAGGCTCCACATCCCCAACAGGAATTTGGCATTTATGAC
>NW_010101848.1:1844-7744 GCF_000699245.1 Pterocles gutturalis
GCCAGCTGTTGATCTGGGATTATAGTGCCAAGTGCTTTCATTTTATATTGTCATTTTAACATCAAGTATGGAGTGCGGCACACCATAGGGATATGCCTTCTTCCATATCCCACTGAGTGTGGCATCTCCACATCTAGACTAAATCACTACCTGTCATAACTGATACTGTACAACTGATGGCATGTTGTTTAGCTTTTCTATGCAGTTGCAAACACACAGACAACCTTAATCAAATGAAATTAATAAAGGGGATGTAACAGTACGATATTCTGGTTTACATGCCTTCTAGCATAGTTGTGTTTATATTTCTTATCTATACCCCATAGTTGTGTTTATATTTCTTATCTATATCCCTAATCCAACTCTAACCCATATAACCAAACTATGTAGAGAAATGTGCTTTACTTTCAAAGCAAGCGCCATGTGGCCATGAGCACGAGGGAGCAGAACCACATTTCAGAATCTGAGCTGCTGCTCTCAGCAGGAGTATCATGGATATAACTGTTATGTGCTTAACTTGATTGATTTCTAGAAAAGATTTGTGTTAATGTTGCCCATTATTATTATTAGAAATCATTTTCCTTAAGATGCAGGAACACAGATGATGGGGAATGCCAGCAATGCTGTGTTTTCATTAGAGTAGAGAGATGATATATCCTCTTGTACCTTGCATGGACACACAGTTCCATAAATTCTTGCTATCACCAGGCAGCTGCTGGTGATAATAAAATATCTAAGTAATCTTCCTTTCAGAAATTTAAAAGATCACAGTATTAGTATAAATAGGGAGTTTTTTCTGAAAACAGAAAAGTTGTACAGAGACTGCAACTTAGTCATCATTACAAAACAAGAGGACTTCAATTTGAATCCATGCTGATTCTTAAGAAAATGTCTGTTCTGTTGCTCAGTAAAACATCAGACCACAATGCCAAAGAAATGGCAAGCAGCAATAGGATAACAGTTTCTGGTTTCTCTTTGTCCTGGTCTAACCAGAGGACCAGATTTCCAGAACAGGCATGCAGCAGTTTATTGAGATACAGTGACACGAGCAAATTCTACCCTTGTGTTTCAGCTCCAAGTTGTACTGTGGCTTTCAGTCCTACTTGTGGAACATACTGATGCTCCTGTTCTGGCTGCCAGTGTGATTAGTCATGTTAAAAGGATGTTCCTTTACAATAAAAAGAAACACTTGTCTGTGTAGATTCTTTTTTTTTTTTTTTTTTTTTTTTTTTTTTGGGGGTTTTTTGTGACACATTTTTAAAAAAATTTTTTTTTTTTTTTTTTTTTTTTTTTTTTTTGGCAGGACTTTGGTACAGCATTTATACAAAAATATACTGAATTATGTAGACCTATATAAAGACAATTGACACTGAATACTGTTTTAGACTGTGATGGTTCTGATCTGAATGTCACTAATACAAATGCAATTCCAAGACACTTTTTATATGCTAGAGCAATAGCAAGGTGAGCAAGTAAAACAATGCCTTAATATATATAATTGTCTTGTCATATTTTTTTCCCTTTTTCAACACATAGAGAATATTCATGTTAATCAATGTTTTAACTTTGGCTATTCAAAACAAACAAAAAACCCCAAACATACCACAAGTGCTAGTAAAATAGCAGCAAACATAATTAAATATGGAAATGTGTGCAGAAGAATTGCATGGGTGTTTAACAAGTTAATTTAAACCTGGGTGCATGTATGAATAAAATAATTCACTGTGACCAGTAGAATTTAATATTTATCTTCAAATGGTAAACCCTTTCTTTAGTGTTTTCCATTTGTTTTCCTCATATATAGATAACACATGGTTTCAGAGCTTTGGATGTTATAGGGAATAGAGCTGCAGTTTATTCTAAGGTAATAAGAGGTTGTAAAGTGTTTTGTATAAGTGTGTTTACATATATATATATATATGGAAAATATCCATGTCTATATATATCTACTTATATGTTAAATGAAGAGATGTGCCAATCCACAGTAAGCCAGTACTTCAGAACCTCTTCTGTGCAAAAGATGCTACACCTTGCTGAATGAAGGAGTAAGCATTGCTCTTGTTTCTTGTGAGTTGTGTATTTGCTTCTAGTACCTCAGCTTTTCTGGTCACAAAAGCATCACTACAGAGAACAGAAACTGTAAATGGATTTTTCTCTTGTACCAAGAAAGGGTAATAAGTTGTGACAGCAATTGGATTTGGAACACAAAGTTGTGAATTGTCATGGACATTCTCACACAAAGACTAGGGAAAAAGGGGGCTTTCTCCCAGCATCATTTGCAGAAGTGGAGAACAAACTCCTAAATTTTAGCTGACTACTTTTGTTATGTATTTATCCATATTTATTTTAGCAGAAGTCAACAGGATTTTGGATGTGACGGTTGTGATATTAAGAGCATCTGTTGAGACAGAAGTGGGAAGGTTTTATGCTTTTGCTTGGCTAGAACATAATCTGTATAAACTAAGTTTTGTCCATATATGTGCTTTTTTAAATTAAATAAATAGTCATAAAAGAAATTCACCATGGGAGATGTTGTCAGTTCCAAAATGAGAGACTGATCAATGAGAATGCTATAGATGCAAACTTCTTCTCGTACCTGAGGAGTGGATTCAGTGATCAAGACCTCTTCCAGCTGTATGTTCCTGTGAAATTTAAGAACAACAAATGGTCTTGGAATTGTAACTCACTGAACTGGCCACCATCCCTACCCTTCCCCCTGCCCCAACCGCCCAAATTTAGTCAGAGTGGTGTTGCCATTTATCCCATGCTGACAGTTAGTCACCTCCAATGGTTTGTTAATTTTTGTCACTTTAGGTAGGAAGAAGTTGGCTAAAATATAAATACCAAGTGTCAAATAGGGAGAAGATAAATCTTTAGAGCCTGCTAGCTAACGAGGCTAAGCTGCTTGAGCAATGAAACCCACTCTCTTGGCTTATCACAGAGATTTTTTTTTTTTAATTGAATTCTGATTTTAACGAACTGGCAGAAATACAGAACATATTCTCCAGCCAGTAAGGTGTTTATTTTGGTTTCCTACAAGTTCCAACTGTCACAGCACAACAGTGGGAGCAAAATATAAAGCATTTCAAAATACAGCTATTATTGGCAACCTTAATGCTTTAACTGTAATTTTTATCATTGTTGAATTCTTTTTTTAATACAGCCAAGCAGAACCTATCTACTTACCAATCTTATGTGCCAACACACTTAGCATTTTAATTGGTGCTGAACAATGTGTGTATTTTGACAGAAGTTTGTAATAGAACACTAATTAAAATAAATGATTTTTCAAGAGTATGACAGGCATGTCAGACCACTCTGCAGTTAATGTTTCTTGGATATTTGTGTGCAATTCTCAAATTTCTCAGTTTCTGCAGTTCCCTAATCTGATTCCTATCACAGTAAGTTGTAAAACTCAACTGACTTAAGTACGAAGTTATACTAGTGCTGCTAAAGGACTTTTTGGAAATCTCAAATCTGAACTAAGCTCAGCAGCACTGAGGATTGTTTTCATCTCGAGAAATTGAACAGCTTGTCCAAACCTTCGGTGTATTACTAATGGTGAGCACTGAAAGAGCTCAGTGTAGAGTCTTGCTTCTTTCTCCAGGTACTATGTGAAACCTAACAAAAGCACATGACTTTTCAAGGGAAATTGCGAAGCTTCATTTTATCCTTTTGAGAGTGTTCTCTGATACAATTGTTGAAGTATTTTATGTCCTTGTCAAACCTTTCTTCATAATCCATTATAGGTGTAACATTTTATTAACAAAAGCCTTGGTCAAATGCTGAGGAACAGTGTTCCTCCATTACACAGCAAAAATGTTTTTTTCAGGAGATTCCAGTTCTGTGTTGTGAAATACTGTGCATCTTTTTCCCCGCCCCTCCCCCCTCTAATAGCAGCATCTGGCTCTTTGACAAAGACTTCAAGCAGTTGTGCTGGCCCTGTTCAGTTTAGCTTTGGACTCTGGACTCTGTTCTGGATTGCTAATTTAGTTGCTAATGCTTTTTACTTCTTGACATTTTCTTGGAAATAATTTGGATTGGAGGAGATTGTTTGTTCCATAGAAGTAGGAATAAAAGCCCAATGGTATTGTCAATAGTCACCTGGTCAATTGGTATACCTTCCTGTTGTTACCCCTGCTATGAAGGGAAGTCAAAGCTGCTAGGTCTCAGCTAACAAGAGAAGATTTCTCTGTGAATCTTTCTGTGCGAACTCCCTGCACCTCCTAACATCCCTTAACTGGAGGTGAGCTAGGTTTGCCTACGCAACAGTGTTGTTGACGTAAGTTATGTTGGTATGAAGTACTAAAAAAAAATTAATACTGTAGCACTGACACTGTTATCCTGACAAAAACCATTGGTATAGGCACAGCTGTGACAACAGAAAGGATCTTCTATTGGCTTTGCCCCTAACTTTGAAAGAAGGTTGTGTATAGATATGTATGTGAGTACATACTTACGTATGGGCTGGCAAAAAGGTCTTACGTGCTCCTTCTACGCCAGGGGGCTCTGCTAATGTAGTATGAGTATGTGCACGAAGGGAGGCTCTGCAGCACAGACAGCTCCACACTGCTGGTCCTGCGCAACAGCCTTCTGCCCTTGTGAAGGACCAGACCCCTGGTCTGTGGGGACGGGAGTAGAGGGTCTGCAGCTCTTCACAGCTTTCTGCAAGGTTTAGGTGTAGGTTACTCATGTCCTTCAATCCTCCTTGTCCTGGCAGAGTCTGTCTTTTCAGGATTTTGCCTACAGTAATTTTTTTGTTCATTCTTATTGAGAGATGGGGTTTAAGACACAAGCGTGTTCCTTTAGCTCTTTTCATGTAACTTGATCAAGATTAGTTTTGTCCCAATAGGTTAAGTATAAGATACTTATCTAAGAGAAATCGATTACATACTGTGAAGTATATGATTTAGTTTGAAAAATTAGACTTAAGAAAAATGTCTTTCATTTGGTTTTCCTGGGATGCCTTCAAGAATGAGAAGCTCCTTTGGGTTTGTTGAATGATCTCTTTTCATTGTAAATTCATTTTGAACAATACTAATGAATATACTAGGTGACTTTGCCAGCCATTTGAATGAGATAGATGAAGTGCTAGCCCTTACATATATTTTAAGACTCTGCACAATAAATCATATTGTTACTAGCTATTGTTTCTTTGTAAAGTTCAGTTAGACTTATTTAGCTACCTATTGATCTGAAGCAGAGACTTTCAGTCAGTTTCTTAAGTAGGGGAAAGAGGACAGAAATAAGTAATGAGCAAGCAATCCAGAAGAATGGCTGTCATTTCTCTGAGTAGATATGTTCCTGGTGAGGATGCTGTGCTCTCACTCACACTCTGCGGTAACCCTGCCTACTTCCCTCCGTGTATTTGATGCTCTTTGTGAACCTCCACAATCTTCTACTTGGAGTACAGGGAGTTTGCCCACATGCTAGGAAAGTCCTAGGTTTTTTTACTTCTGGTTTTTTATTAGCATTTGTAGTATCAAATATAGCATAATTATTTATAGTATTAGAAAGGAGACCTTGTCCATATAGGGTTATTCATTTGCTATCATTATTTCATTTCTATTATCTATTTCATTTCTATTATCTATTTAATTATGTTTCCAGTTTCTGTTACAAGTATTCCTCCTGCCCTCCCTCAATGTTTCCTTGCCCTAGTATGGATAAGAAGTTCAAGCAGAGTATGTAATATAAATTTTATTAGGACTCTATATGGGTAAAACCAAGTCATCACTTGAAAGTTTAACATTGATTTTAGCTATAAAACGTTCCTTTGGATGTGCACAGTCCAAAGTAATCTGCCTAAATTAAAATTAGCTACTTTACTTTGTAACTGTGTATAGTGGGAATGTTTCTATGGTTTCATGTTATGTGTCCTGAGCTTTACAAAGCTTCCT
>NW_010101848.1:7775-35395 GCF_000699245.1 Pterocles gutturalis
GAAGATATATTGAAGATCATCTATTACCTTCCTTTACCTTTATTCCGTGGGGTACGTATTGTTATTTTTAGTGCATGTGGTGCAAGTATTCTTATAATTTATGAAAGCGTTTTGAATATGGTCTTCCTGAACTGTTATATTTAGAATTGACTTCCTGGCAGGGAATTTCTCACCTTTGGAAATTGAAACTTTAATGATTTCTGTCAGTTTGTGTGGGATGTTCGTGACATTATTTATTTATTAATTTTTCAGTAGTATTGTTTGCTTTATGGGGGAAATCCTCAGTTTTCTCTAAATGCTTAAAATGTAGTAGTTTGATTAGAACATGTTTGAGGGGGCTGTGTTTTTTTCCTTCCTTTACAAGCTGCATAGCTACTGTATTTCGGTACTGTATTATCTAAATCCAGTGGAAACAGCATAGCTATTCAGTTTTTGTGGATCCCTTTACTGAATCAGATTCTGACTTCACAGCAAACTATTGATGTTAGAAATTAACATCAATGAGTAAGCTAAAAAAAAATTATTTTCAGGTTTCAGGTAAAGCTTAGGTATTACTGATGGGCAAAGAGATTACAAAAATATTTCAGAAGAATTATTTGTTTCTAACTGGATGCACTCAAATATTTGTGGACTCCTATTAGTTTTTCATTGTGGAAATAATTTTTTTATATTTCTTGGAGAAAACAAGGCTTACTTTTGATTCTTTTTCTGTGTTCTCTTGACATGAATGGAATATGGAGAAATTTTTTTTTGTTCTGTACTCAGTTCTGTACATGTGGAATTGCAAAATACTCAGTGCCTTGGATTTGCACCATTTTACAGTGTTTTCTCAGACCTTCAGCAGCAATGGCAAATAAAACTTCCGCAAAAAAGCTGACTTAACAAAACCACCTAGCCAATTTCTCATTATGTGTGTGAAAGGACACTTGTAAAGTATATTATTTCTTTACATAAAACTACCTATTCAGGATATCTTGAGATGTGCCTGTAAACAGAAGACTTTTTATTATTTCATGCCATCACAGCAATGCTAAAATTAACGTGGTGGTAATGCTTATAGAAATAAATAATCTGATTAATCAGCCTATAGCTGTAATTGTATCAGGATTTCAGTTAATTTCATGCTGATATTTTTTAAAAAACAATTTAGCAGCCAGTTTTCATTGTATTGTACTGGCCTTGTGACCTGTATAAACTCGGCTAGCTTAAGGCTGAATTTCTTGTTTTCAAGACTAAGAAAGTGCTATTCCATTTTAGGTGAAAATGCCTTTTTTGCTAAGGAATACAGTCTGACAGTGTGACTTGGTTTGTCAGCTGTGAGTTTGTATCCTGATACCACCACTCATGGTCAGGTTCTAAACTGAAAGATGTGCTAGCTTCAGTGATGATACCTGTGCTGGAGAAGGAGACTAAATATTTCCTTGTCAGATTGGATGAGGTACACTTAACATTAAGTGCTTTCAATTTTTTGTTTTAGCTTGGACATTCTTTTAGGAGCTACAGAAGACTGAGATGTGTAAGAAGCCAGGAAAGACTTTGAATTAAGTGTGAAATTCTGTGTTATGAGTTGTTCTGAAAGCAGTCTGCCCAAACTAGAAATGCTTGGTAGGACTTCATTCTAGATGCACTGCATAGTTTATCAGTATTTTACTACTTGAATGCAAAACTTCAGTTAAAGTTTACGTGTAAATTATACCAGAACTACTTCATCAGAAAGCAAGGGGCAGAAGGCTGCAGTCTGGCACATGGCAGGTTTTTGCTGTGCTGATTCATGTGCGTGTGAGAGGAGAGGAAATGAAGAGTGCTGTCATCAGCTGAAACTGCAGGGAAGTTTTCTGCAGTAGAAACTGATAAAACAGATTGTGATTTAGCATACTCAGTGTTAGCCTAATAGATCAGAGAGCTCTGTTTTATGTGGATTACTTATTGACTGAAAAAAAAAAATTTCAAAGCAATTGAAGCAATCTGTGAATAATTATGGCCTAAAAAAAAGGAAAAGGAAAAAAAATCTCCCAAACGATTCAATTTAGCATATCCACAGTGAACCATTTTTGTTCAAGGGCAGGTTCACAAGATGGAGCAAAAAGCAATGGTAATGATAGTAGTGTTACTTCTGAGAAACTCCACATGATTTCAAATAACAAAAAAACATAAGAAATAAGGTCTGGTAAGGTGGGAGACTACTCTGTTATGCCTTTGCTCTTTGGTTTGTTTGAGCTTAATGCCCTACTTATGACTAATTGTTTGTAGTTGTTTTAATCACAGTATCAGAAATGTTTTAGTATTAGTAGGCAAATGTACCATGTGTTCAAAATCTAAAGGATTATTTATAAAAAGCGGGCCATGCCAATTTTTGTGATTCATTAGGAAGCTCACCAATATCAGTTTTTCGTATAAGCCCATCTTAATTATAAGTTCATTAAGATATTCATTTGGAAGCTGTTGTCTATATTTTTTGAATTTGAAGCTCTTAGAAGATTGAAAACTGATTTTCAGTTGAGTGACAGAGACTTGTATTTTTTCATCATTTTTTCCTTGAGGGAACTTTTTTTCTCTATAAATAAAACTGCTCAGGCATCTTTATATATGGATGCATTTTACTCAGATTCTATTCTTACACACCATGAAGCACAGAGAGACTTGGCTGCAGTGTTTGTTTCTATCTAATCTGGTACTGTTTCATAGGAAAACATTTGGGAACAGGCAGAGGTGATAAGGTTATGTGTAAGGATTTTTCAGAAATTGATTAAGTACCACCCACAGAGTTTTGGCTATTTTGCTTGACAGAAAACAAAGATGAACCATAATGGTTTGCTGTTTGTGACATCATTAATAAGCTAAATTTAATTTTCTACTGAACATCCGCTTGGTAATGTCATGGTAATAACTTCCTATTGATTAATTAAATCTGTTTCTTCTCCTCCTTATTTGTAACTCGCATGAAGTCGCCCAAATGTGAGTCTATTTTATTACTAATGGGCTGTGAATTGAAACACTGTACACACTTTAATTTTCTTTTTAGCTTTGCTCAGAAGTAACAATTTAAAATTGATTGCCTTATTCAAATGTATTCTCTCAAAATAATTTATAGCTGTGAAGTATTTCAGAATATTTTGTTTTTTTGAATTGTGAGGCATTTTTACTACATTGCTGGCAACATATAGAATTGGTGTTTATGAACTGGTAGTATCTAAAGTAGTTTAGAAAGGGTCTAATTTGAAGGAAAGGAAACATCTAGTTCTTGAAACACTTTATGTAAAATAGTCTGTTGGATAGAAACTGTTTCTTTAAAAATAACTTTCATAAAAAAGATTATGCTGAATGAAAGTGGTGGACATGAACTGATCAGTATCTAAAAGTAAGGAAATCAACTGACAGTAGTGTCACTCCTTTATAACAAGGTTTTGGCATTTGGGTGTTGCATTAGATTTCAGCAATTTTGGACCCTTCACTGAGCTAGAGGAGATTGTAAATTTAGATACTAAGAAAGGTTAAAATATAAAGAAGACACCTCAAGGATACAGCAACGTACTTGATGTCTGACAACATTTAAAAATCTCTACAAATTTCCAGAATATGAGAAAAATAAGAACCATTTTGGCACATCTTAGATCTAAGTTGAAAATGTGAAACTGTCTCATTTAATTTCTCTCACTAGTTTTGAAAGTTCAATTATTTGCTTATCTGTATCTCCTTTCAGAGTTGACAAACACTGAGGCCTTTGTCTTATTTATATAAGCATTTTTGTGTCACATTGTCCCCATACATCTTCAAATATATAACAGAAGAAACTCAATTTCCTGCTTAACCCACTAAATTACAAGAAGGCTTTTCTAGTATTCTGACTTGGCAATACTGGTGGCAATTTACTGAGCTACAAAGCATTTTTCACAGCCTATTTGTCTGATATATTGAATTTTGGATCAATTTTATTGTAAGCAAAAAATGTTTAGGGAGTTTTTTAGTAGCTTAGCATTTGCTCTGTTTACTTGAATTGACAGCTTTCTTCCTTGAGTTGGAAGAATCTATTTAGGGTGGCTTTAGCAGAAAAAATTGTGATCACTTTGTGGGAGCTTAAACTGAAATCTCTACTTTATTTTCAGTCTGAGATACAGCAGGCTTGTTTGAAAAGTAATGGAGAAACACCAGCCTCACAGCAGAACTGTCTTTAGAAGAACTTGTCAATCTCTAATAACCTCAGATTGTTTTCATCTCCTGCTCCATTAATTTAAATTAATTTTAAATCTTAATACTTAAAATCACAGACAGCAAATTTTCTGTTTGAGTGCCATTGATTATTAAATCTATTTTTTATTATTTTTAAGTACTTGAGAATTAACAGATTATCCATAGGACACTGAACTTGCAAAGTATGCCTTTAAGCAAAATCAGAGAGTTATCAGTTGAAGTTTACAGTTAATCTCTTTTGGCTGCTGTATTATTTAATTACTTGTATTAATCAAACGGTAAGAAAATGAATGTACTTCTTAAAACATTAGTACGAGTAGCTTTTGTTAACATCTGACAAACTACACTAGGCTTATTTCCAATGAGCTTATTCATATCTGTATCTGAGAAGACATAGGTTCCAGCCTGGGTCTTTCTTGGACTTCTGGTACTCACATCCTTATTCCCCTTTGGAGCTAAGGAGTGTGAACTTTCAGAGCTGTGTTAACCTCAGGCAGAAAACTCTGGCAAATGGTTTCTTGAAGCTTTCAGGAACTTAATTATTTCTGAGACCCCTACCTCTTCGTTAGGGTTGATTAAAATCAGCAAAAGGTGCCAAAATTTTCAGAGAACACATACAGATGTCTACAAAGAATAATTGTATAAACTTTATGAATTGTTCCTGCACCGACTGGCTATTTTTCACTGACACTTTTAACTTCCCTCATAACTGCCTGCATTTCACAAGGCATGTGATAACCAGGCAGGTTTGCTGTTGCCATGTAGAATATATGATGTGTCTTTCCTGCAACGTGACCCATCTACCCTACCTCCAAGTTTCCTGAAATTTGTTGCAACTTAATCAGTGAGCCCTCTACCTCTCTGTCAAATTTAGCTAATCCTGGTTGAGGCTTGGAAGCTTCTGGGAAGGCAGTCAAGATTTACAGACAGAAGCAAGGTTTTTGTAATCTCACTATCTTTCTATGGAAATCTCACTAAGAAGTCTATTCTAACAGACTCGCCTGTTGTAGTTAAATACAAGGATGTTCTTTGTAGTATGATTGGTTGTAAGACAGGAATTCTTTAATGTATGGCAGTATTTTTTCTTTAACATTTGAATGCCAAATTGAGATTAATCTTTTCCATGTTAATCAGTATTTGAGACAATCTCCATCGTATGAGTTAGTAAATGTACCAAAAAGCTTCATTTAATTCTGCTTCCCAAGGACCTCAGATATAACTTGATAAGTCAGAAATAACACAGTGAATCTGAGCCCCTGTAGGATGGAATTAACGGTATCTCAGGGAACAAAATCTGCAAAGGGAAGATATGGACAGTCTTAAGAAGCAATAATCCTATGCACTTTATGCTCATCAAAAGGTGCATGGGATACATTGAGAGCCAGAATATTCTGAGATATTTGGAACACTTTCTTTTGAGGACTTCTAATGCTTTAAAGCAAGGAGCTAAAGCAAAGTAAAATTAAATGGGATATTCATTTTTCTTTTCTGACTACGATGTGCAAAAATCAAACCATTTGTATTCTATTTTGTTTTGTGCTAACATGTGACTCCTTCACCATGTACAATTCTTTGGAATAATTTGAAGTTGACATCACAAAATTTTTCATCTTGAGAAGAAATTGAAATTCATTGTACTGGAGAGAAAGATGTAATTAAACCATTTAGTCAGGAGTGGGAAAGTTCTGGGTTCAAGTCCTTTCTCTTATGGAGTTTTTATTAATTTTATCCTCTAGCTATTTAATATATAATATATAAGGCCTCTCATGGGAACAGAACTTACCTGCTCCTGACTGAGCATCCTGGTAAACGGCACTGAACTAAAGGTGTTTTTTGTTGACCAGTGGCAAAACTCAAACAGCATGTCTGGACACAGTAACCTTTCTTCCACAGTTTCATGCCTTTAAAAGGCAACAGCCTAGCTGACGAAGTGTTGTTCTATGAGCCATGAGTTTAAATAACCTTAGACAGAGAAGGCCAGTTCTCTGTAGTCAAATGCAAATGTTGCAACCGTTAGAACATTCTGTAAAACAGCCTCAGATGTTTGATGTTTGAAACCTGTAGTTTGATGTCTAGCACACTTTTATTTTTTGACACAACCCAGTATCAATACAAATCACTGATGGATTTCAGTATTAGTTGCATCAGACCTTTATTACTCCACATGATTATTTCACTTGCATAAATCAGTCACTGAGCACAGAAAAGAGGGCTGCAAGGGAACTGGAAATATCTTCTAGTTCATTTATCTGTTTCTTTCATCATAATGAAATCAATGAAAGTGACATATCACGCGGTAGTAGCAAACCTTGAGAAGGTTTTTTTTTTTGTCAGGATAACACCACAATCTCTGCTTTCAGCCATTCCCTTGTCTAGACCCGTGGTCTTCTACTGACTCTGTGTGTGTGGAACTTTTGGTTTGCCCTTGTGCTTTGCTAGTGAAAAGAAAAGCCTTTCCAGATAGATGTGGATACAACTTGTCTCTTACTTAGTTCTCTCTCATTGTTGTAGATAGCACAACCCCAGTACTTAAGGAAGAAAAGATTTTGGAGAATCACCACAGTGAGTCCAGAGAGGGAGTTGTCAGGACTGTGCAGGATGTCCTGAAGACACAGGAATAGTATTGTGGATAATGCAGCAGTATAAGTTCCTGGCTAATATTGATATGATTTAGTATTACTTATATTTAAGATCATTACATTATCGTAGTAGTAATATTTCATCTATCGTGCTCTGATTCTACCTGAATCAAAAGGCAGGGTCAACTACAAATAAGTCGTTCTTGACGGAAATTCATCAGCATTCCTAGGTAATCTTATAAAGGTTTGCCAGTAACTCTGCCTAGCAATTAACATTCTATGAGATTATTTTAAAAGAGACTTAGGAGAATTCTTTTAAATTACAATGATTTTAAGACTTTTTCTTTTGAAGATCTGTTCAGCTTTACAAAATAAATATTTCGGGTACATTGTAAATATTGTGTATTTTAAATACATCGGGTAAGACTAAAATTTCCTCTTTGCGTAGCTAATAGATACTTTCATCAGCCTGTGATAAATTTTAGAGAAACAATTAAATTGTAACCAATTAAAAGCTTTATTTTGTGAATGTTGTGGATATTGTAAATATAATTAGAGATAATAAAACTTGAGTACCTCGGTTTATTTTAGTGTAAAAATAAACTAAAATTATCTGAAGATATAAGGAGTTTTCAAAGAAATCTTTAAAACTATTTAATAAATCCTTCTTATGAAGGACCTTCTAAGGAATTAGTGATGATATAACCTTTCATGACTCAAGAGTTCCATTAAGAACTTCAAGGCACAAACAAAACCAAGTGATTGGGAAGATCACACTCTCTTACTTACCCTGGAGCAATGTTTAGACGTCAAAGTTATTTCTCTCTTAACTTTGCGTTGTGTGGATCTTCTCAGTTGTTTCTTCCTCCCATTTTCTGAAAGAATCAGTTTCTCAAAAAGTAATGCCACTGAATAAAGAACTTTACTTATTTTTTTAATTATGAAAGAAGAGGTTAATTCATACTAAACAAAGGTTTTCGTGCTGTGAAGTTGGAAGGAACCCGTGTGATCATCTAGTCACAGATGGATTTTCATGCATATGACTCCTGTGAATGAATCTCCTTGTGAGCTAGAGCTATCTTGTTAAAGAAAACTCCAGTCAGTATTTATTCAAGCTTTAATTCAAGCTGTAGTAGTTCCTCAACATGCATGTAGTTCCTCAATCATATGTACCTGAAACATGTACCTAAAGATTGCTGAGATTTCTCTTATTGCCTCGTCCATCATAGCTGATGTTCTCTCGTAGGTCAGAACAAATTGAAGTGTTATGAATTGGACCTGGTACAAGAAGCAAATCTGAAGGCCCTTGTGTGTGTCCATATATCTGTAAATAGACTTTTTTAAATTAAAAGCCAGCCCTTTCCGCCTGTCTTCTTGTATGATTCCAATTAAATGAAGACAAAGGCAACTGAATCTTCAAATGGTGTTTTTGTGTTCAAGGATGATGTCAGCAGTGAAGATCTGCAGTATCCCCCTGCTTCAGTCTTGGCAACAAGTTCAAAAAGGAAGTCAGAGAATGAAAGCGAATCAGCTGTGCATAATGTGGACAAGCAAACAGGCATCTCCCCCTCCCTGGGTAGTGCTTTGGAGAACATTGTGGAGCAGCTGCATGTTTTAACTCTAGTAAGTGTGCAATAACAGATAACACTTGCAGTGGAAAATTATAATACTGTCTGGGCAAGAAAACCCAGAAACCATGCTCATGAATCAGAATATGAAAAGTCTATAGGGTTATTTTGAATAGTTGTATCATCAAGTGACTGTTCTGCTTTTTTTTTTTTTTTTTTTTTTAGCAAATATTGATCGCAGGTATTGTGGAAGCTTCCTGCTACATAATCATAAAGATGATTGTATTTTTAACTCTGGAGGAAGAGAGTCACAGTTTTTCAGTAGTGGGATAAGATACTACTCTGTAGTCAGTAATATATTAACATTAAACCAAATCAAAAGGAAATGGCTAAGGGGTTTCTTCCTGCATTGATTTGCAATATATATGCTAACTCAAGAAATAAGTTTTGGGAAGTATCGAGTCAAGTTATCTGTTGAAAATGATTTGTGTAGTATGTTGGACTAAAAGAAACTGCCAACCTGTGTCCAGAAACTTATCTTTTCTGATGAAGGTAGTCTCTTGGAAAATGCCTTTTAATAGTATGTTTTTTCTCACTTCCTTTTCTTGGGGATGCCTTATAAGTTTCTTTTAGGTTTTTGGAAAACATCATTTGGGATCATCAGTAATGGCTGTTTTTCTATTGAAATATGGATGTAACTTTCACTTATGATTTCAGAATAAATTACATATGCACGTATATATTTCTCTCTCTCTCAGAGAAAATATTTTGTGAAAACAATTTTAAACCTTCAGACAATCTCCATAGATACAAAGCCATTATTTTTAAATACAGTTGTAAATAGTGGAATAGCTAAGGAAAAGCCATCTTAGGATATTTTTTCCTGTTGAGTTAAAATGATTTTTTTTTTTTATGTTACTATGTTACCCAGTTTTATAATCCTATGTAAGTAATATAAAAGCAAATTGAAATTACTTCCCTCTTCATGCAGACTATTTCAATCCTGGAACAACGTCTGACTTTGACTGAAGATAAATTGAAAGAATGCTTAGAAAATCAGCAAAAAATGTTACTTCAGGGAAGACAGGAAGAATAAAAGTTGAAAACGAACTGTACTGATGAATATGTTTCATATATTCACAAAGAAATAATAAATGTTACTTCACTGGATTTTGCTATAAGCAAAAAAAAAAAAAATCCTTTACTAACAAGTTAATATAATAAAAACTGAAGAAAAAAATATGCAACACATTTTAAACATTGGTAGCAAGTAGATATTCTGATGATATATTTAATAAAGTGTATCCCAGCCAAAACTATTTTCTAAAATCATTCCCATTGAACATTACAGTACTCTTACTTCAACCTAATAAGATCTTTGAATATGACTAAGCAACAAACTACATATTTCTAGATGAATAGCAGTTATTATGGAAGCACACTCTGCAGGTTTTTTAACTCGAGTAAGGATTGTGAAAATAATGTTCTTTGTGCTAAGGCAACATTACTCAAGAACCTAAATAAAATAAGACTTAATTATCCCTAACTCCAAAAATGCCAGAGGTTTTCTTTGTCCCTTACATACTCTGAAATATTTTCCCAAAATGTAGCAACAGTCACTCTATATCTTCTAAATATTTTAGTGATGATTGCAAGAAGATGTAGGGTAAAAACTTGTAGTTGCAAATACAAAAATGAAGTCACTTAAACTTTAAAACTGTAATTGCATGTGAATTCAGCTGCAAGACTGATGCAGTTTTGCACTTCTGCTTATCTCATCCCCATCAAAATAAAAAAAATAAAGATCAGCTTCATACTTCTGAAGAATATATTTGAACCAAACACAAAATGATGCAAAATCTATATAATAAATACAAAGGATTCTCATCGTCCCGGGACTTCCAGAGGTGCTCAAGCCTTGCATGCTATGAATGTCTCCCATCAGTTAATGCATTATGAGTGAAGCCATAAATCAAAAAAGACTTTGCAATGTATGATGACTTTGGTTTTACTTTCAATAAAAATGCAATTTTTAGAAAGACGATTGTAGGTCTTGTTTTTTAATAGACAACATCTATGCTTATTTATGTCTACCTATTATTTTTTTTTTAATGGCAATTGCAGAACACTTGTTGTACATCCACAGTCAAAACTAGGTAGTCATCCATTTCTGCAACTTCCCATTTTATATGTTGAAAAATAGGACGCTTGAAATGGGGGGAGCATTTTAATCCAGTTCTGCAACTGACTGTACATAGATAAAGCCCATTTCCTAGGCTGAACCTCATTAACATCAACAGACTCAAGCTTAAGTAGTGAAGATCACTGTGCAAATACTACCACAGCTTGAGACAAAGCAAGGAGCACTCAGTTTTTCTTTTATAGCTTTTCATTTTATCTCATAGTAATCACCTTCATATAGCCAGACATCATCTCACTTGCTTGGTAAACTTTGAATTTTACCAACAGGTACTACATATTTTCAGCTCAGTCTGAAGCAGTACTATTCATCGCAAAGAAGCAGTCTCTCATAAAAATTTTAGATTCAACTATTTCTACACAACATCATAGCCACGGATTTTTTTGTGAAAGGATGGTCTCACATATTCCAATGTAAACAGCCTGACCTTTGATTATGCAATTGTTTATAATGCTATATAACACGTAGTTACATAAATACTGTTTCTTAGGTCAGATGTACTTTGCTTTATGCATTTGCAAATACTCTCATGGTCTTTGCCTTTTCTTGGCTCCTTTAGAAGACACAAAACCATGTAGCTCTTAAAATCCTTTGCTTGTTTCTTGTTTTCTCTGTGTGGACTATATATATATGTTTTAAATCTGTATTTTTTGTTGTTATTGTTGTCGTTAAGCTTTTCAGGCTTATTTATCAACAAGATTTGGAAATTTTGTTTACATGTGTAATTTTTTTAATAAAATCTCTGCTGAAATTTTCCTTTCTGCCTTAACTCCTATCACTAATCCTTCCTTTTTAGTACCTGTTATCTGGAGCATTTATTACTTAATCCAGTTTATTCCTCTGTTGTTTGTGAACCTGGTGAACTAACATAACATTTCCAAATTAAAATATTTTCTTGTCATTCTATCAGGTGTTCTGTTGATACTGGAATTCAACATGCATGCCACTTGGGATGTCTGTATAACTAGAGATGGTTGTTTGAGAACACGATGGAGGTATTTTCCTCAAGCTGTGATCGCTCTCCTAAAACACAATCACAACCAGCTAACATGATGTTTCTTTTAAAGGAACATTGATGTGGGCTGGCTATCTCATTCTCTTGATCCATACAATTTCAAATAAAGCTATGGAGTAGAAAAAATTCCTTTAAAAGCACCTGAAGAGGCTGGTTAAACTCTCAGAAGCATTTACTCTAGGGTTTGTGCTCTGGCAAGTAACTGGTGACTTGACTAATTTGAATTATGTTATCGAGTTAGAGGAAAATGACTGCTGTTTAGCCTTAGTTGTGCTTCTCCACAATGTGAAAAAATAATTTCACAGGTCTTTGAATGATTATGAAAAGTACATCTGTATTGCAGACTGAAGTGAAATACTGAAAATACATGTTGTAAACAAGCCTGAACCATGTACCTGATGCAGTCCATCTTTCCTCAAGCTAAGTTATCCCTCTGATAGTAAACATAAACAGGCCACCCTGTTGGAGAAAGACTGCTTCCAGCATCCAGGCCAGCTACTGCAAGAATGGCTCAATTATTTATTAAAAAAGTACACCGATATATGAATGATATGCAGTAGATCCCCAAGGCTTGTGGGGGAGAGAGAGAAGGTGTCAGCGGGAATAACCTCTCCTGCTGGCATCGCTGGGAGACTGTCTCTGGGGGAACCCAGCTTCAAATTCCTGAAGTGTCCAAGTGTTATGCAGTAGCCCAGGAACTCATCGTACGTGCTTCTGCAGACGTTTTGAAACAAAAAACACTCTTCTGAATTAGAAGAAATGCTGTCATTTACTATTGTGTCTTAAATTTAATTTGTAATTCCCATCAAATTTTAGTGGAATTTTAATGGCATTTTTAACTTAAGTAATATATAAAGCATGATGCTAAAGCAATAAAGGTATTGCTCTTAGTTTTTCATTTTGAATGGCAATATCCATTTCCTTTGGGAGCACATTTGGAGGTTCCTAATTATCACCGTGGGGGTAGACACCAAATGGCTAAATGTTGCAACTTTGGACCTTAAGGCACTTCACTTTTTCTTTTGACCTGAATATACAGGTTTTCAAATACCAGGGCAAAATCAGACTGAGGCATTAGTTTATGCCAATAATCCATTGTGCTTTATGGACCATCCTGACAACTTGAACTGTATTCTGGGTTTTCTCTTCTTTTTATGAGGTTGTTTTGGTTTGATTCATTTTAAACACACCACTACATTCTCCAAAGAGTCTTGAGTATTTACTTTTTACTACTGCTGACATGATTGTTTATGAATTTATGGGTTTGGAAAACCAGTTCCTGGAGGTGAATGTATCTGAACAACTCCTCCATCTTTGGGGGACTCTTGTTTCTTGCATTTACACAGATAAGATAATAATTAGTTGCTTCATTATCATTATGGTGACATACTTAAACTGTAGTTTTAAATTTTCATTAAACAAATCTTTTTTGGCTGGAGAAATGGTAGTGGAATAGGTTCTCCTCACCATTTTAGGACGGCCTGAACAGATCCCTGTGGCCTGAGAAATAAAACTTCCCACCTCTGTTTGTCTGTATTTATTTAAATAAATAATTGTACTGTGGTATTTTTATAGTAAACAGGGTTTTTTCTTCCTAAAAGTCTTATTACAGCATTGCTGAATTATTCTCATTGCCATGTCACAGCACAAAAGCACTCTTTGAGTTTTCTACTGAGCGAGGATAGCTGGGATCTGAATGTATTTCGAAGGACATAGCTTTATGTAACCTATTTACCTTGTAAGACTTGTAAAAATCTGAAATTCTGTACTCTTCGCCCCAAACAATTAATGAATATGTATGTTCACACTGGGTCCAGGAACAGTATGTTTTTGTCAGAATGCCCCCTCAGGGACTTTTGCACGCTTCGGATGCATAATACAATTGAAGCCGTTTCTTTGTGAGAAAATAGGTTAATGACTTGCCAAAAGGCAGATGTTAATTGGAAAAAGTGCATACAAGTCCTTTTCTTTACAATGTATATGGGTTGCATTTGTTATGACTTGCATCCAAGAACAGGTGCAATTTCAATTGACTCAGCTAACAGGATGTGCTGAGTACACTCCTCACCAATTTCACCACAAATTTTAAATCCAGCAGAAAAAAAAATTTTCTAAACTAGTCACTGAGTGATAAGCTGCATTTATTATCTGTTACAGAACATATTTATAACTTAGCATTGTACTTAAACATCTTAATAATATTAAAATAAGGCCATTGATTATTTAGTAGTATTGAAGGATTATTCTGGTGAGCACTGAGGAATCCTAAAGACAAAAATGTGTCATCCCTTCCAAAATATTTCTTTCGTAAGAGTGTCAGCAGTTCTAGACAAGCTACCACGAATGTATTTGTAAATGCAATTTAAAGCAGAAAGATTGCTTATTTTCACTAACTCATTTCCTGCCACAAAATTATGCAATCCGGTTGAGATCTTCACTTTTCCTCACTTCATTTTCCCTATCTTCAGAAGCAAAAATTAATAGAACAAGTGGAAAAAACTTACCTGCATGTGTTAGGGTCAGAAGAGCTGCTGCTTGATAGTTTAGTTCCAAGGGTCTCTGTGAATTTCTAGGGTACTCACGCGAGTCCACTGCAGCAGGGACTCTTGTTTGGATCCATGCGCCTAACCTAACCTTGTCTTTCAAAAATCACTCTCTCTCACCTGAGGAGAGCTGAAGGTAAAATTTGGCTGTCTGGGAAGCAGCAACAGTCTAGACCAGCGCAGGAACATCTATTTCAGGAATTCCACAGGAGCTTTGGCATTAATGGGGGTACTGAGTCTGATTGCAACCAGGGTCACACCATTTTCACACGCTTACAGCAGGAACCTGAGCATCAGAGGGCTCAGTGCACTTGCAGAGGCAAGTGTGGGCTGAGAGTTCCCGAGGATCTCAATGCTGTCTGAATAAAGTATTCTGCAACTCAGAGTAGTAGTAAAGTTTGTAGGTCCCTTTATGTCCTGTGCCCTTACAGACCTGGATAAAACAGAGGGACACAACTTCAAAGCTGATGAAGAGGAAGAAATTACCAGAAGAAAAGAAGACAAGGCAACTACTAGCTGTCTTTTTCATTCTTTCATGCTTTGTATTGTAATGAAACAGCATCTCTGTCTCAAGTTTTATCCTCCTCCTAACCCCCAGAGGAAATCCCTGCTCCTTTCAGAGAGATGAAACCTTGGGACAAAGAGGAAGTAGCAGGAACTGCCAGTCTCTGTGCTAGAGGGTGTCACTGAAGCCTTTTCTGGCCATGGTGGTGGAAGCCAAAGGCTTACAGCGCTTGTTCCAATACCTGTATCGACTGCCAATTCTCTCATAAGATTCAGAAGATTATAAGATTCATAAGCAAAGCATGTTTGCAGCAGTCTGCTATTTTTTGGGGACTTTATGAACAGGTGTCACAGAGACAGAAGTCTGGGAAAGTCAAAGCAGTAAAATGCTTTCTCTGGTTTCTTCTAAGAAAGATTCAGGTGAGCCATGTGCAAAGGGTCATGCTGCTTTGCGCTGCCCTCATCTTGCACATCTCAAAAAGAAACATTTAAGATGCAGTGTTCTTGGGTAGTGAAAAGGACAGAACGCTCTTGGCAGCAATTCTTCATGAGAGCACTTGTAGAACATTTTTTAATCATTCTTTTTATTAATATTTTCACCCTATGACACATGCTGGGAGCACAAGACCCAGGATGTGTGCTAGAGCCTAAAAAGAGCAACTTGAAAGAGAAAGATGAGATGGCTGGTGATGGTGTCTGACTATGTCCAAGTTCCGCACTGATTTCTGTGATATTCTGTTAAAATTAAGTGATGCTACACCTAAAAATTGATGTTGTGTGCAAAGCAGGGCTTAGCTCTTAATCTGTAAGACTTGAAAACTCTTGTACTTCACAAGACCAGCTTTCACTTATAAGAAAATTTTATAAATGTAATAAGATGCCATTAACTTTTCAGTTAAGCAGTGAGTGTAATCAGGCAAAGTGTCGTAGATTATAATATTTGATTGTATGTAACCATACTGAGTGGTTTCGGTCTGCGCTGATGTCTCTCTGCAGCTTCATTGCTGAAACACTGTGAGCTTTTGTGCAGCTTCTGCCTTCTATTCAGTATAGACTTACCCTATAAATAGCTGCATTATTGGAAGACTGTGAGAGGCTCATTAGAGAAGTTGTGACAGCCTCATTTGAGCCACGGCTGATATAGTACCACTCCAAGTCACCAAAGAGTTTCAGCATGTGGGTAACACTAAGCACGAAGCTGGGCTTTGGGCCATGCAGCAGAGTGGGTGCCCCTCCAGCCGTCCCCTCGATCACCCCAGCTGCAGACTCTGTACACAAAGTACACTGCATTTCTTGCCGGCTCTGGGCACATGGATTTCTTTCCAAACAAAAGCACAGCATGCAGGAGCTCATGGTCATGCCGATCTTGCCCCAGCCCAGAGCCAGGATGGAGCCAGGGCGTATGCTGGGGGCCGGGGCCACAGGACATCCTGCCCAATGTACCTACCCGCCAGTGCAGACACAGCCAGGGAGATTAGTCATCTCAACATCACACGCAGACATAAGTGCTTTGCTGACTCAATAGGAAGTTGCCGGCTGAAATCAGTGGGACTTCTCACATGATTTAAGTTACACACTGAAAATGTCTTAATCTTGAGCACTGCCTTCACATAACTGGGGGGCCAAAGAAAGAAAATTGGAGGAGCAGCTGATGGCTGTTTTCTTTTAAAGGTTCATGGAAAACAAAATTGGCATTATAACCTGAGCTTCTGGTTACTTTAAATGGCTACTTTGCTATTTATTTCACAGCTATTGGAATCAGAGCCTCCCACTTCTAGCTCTGGCGCTCAGGTAAATGAAGATTATGCAGGACCAAGTCCCCACTTTGTATGCAGACCTTATCCTACAGCCTTTTGGGCACTCCTTTGGAAGCGATGCTAGAATGAGAGAAGTTTCCAGTATAATTCAAAACCATAAAAGAGGAAACATCCCTCATTTTGTCTTTTTTTCTTTTATAAAGAAAAATATTCCCAGCTATTCAGCTACTCCAAGTTGTATGTGTGTTTTCTACATTTCTGTCTTTTCTCTAAATGCTCAAGTTAGTAATTTCAAAGTGAGAAGTTATGTCCTTGTTATATTACCTGAGCATTGGGAGGGAATGATCCATATTTTTCTGTGTAATGGATTTGGGAGGAACAGGGAGGAATACTAAACTAGCAATCTGTAATATCTGAAAAATGCTATTCAAAATGAAAAAAAAACAAACTTATGGATACAATAAAATCCCTCTATCCTCACCCAGCATCTCACCATTATTTTTGCATTTGTGTACACTGTAGGGTGACAAAGCTGAGCTTTAAGCACTCATTGTGGAAAATCAGACTGAAATGCCCGAGGTCTCATTTTTAAGATTTGCCCTGTATAAGTAGTCACTTACAAAACTATGTTTAATGTAGCCCATTAATGTTAGCTATGACACAGCCAGTTTCTTTCTTCTTTTTTTAAATAATTATTTAAGGAATGAATATGCCATAAGAAACACCAACTGGGATGTTTCCAACAGCACAGGTTTTTGTCAGAGAATGCTGATTTGTCGTAAGCAAAATGTTTCGCAGAAACGTCTCTGTTTGGATGAACTTCCGATGGAACACAGGCAGGTTTCCATCACAAGCCCGCCTGATTTCCTGCCAGCTTGCCTGGCAGCTCTCCAGGCTCCACAGCTCCGGGATGGCTCTGGACTGAACCTGGGATTCCTCCTGATTTTTTATTTTTTTTTTAAATTAGAGGGAAAAGGTCTTGGGAGAAATACACATTGGCTCTCCCTGGCATTTTCTGATTGTTCAGAATTAGGTATTTTGATAACAAGGACCTCGCACAGCCCAATCCCTTGATTTGTTACATGGGAGACCCAGAGCATCTTTCCTCCCTTCCAGAGAAGCTGCTCAAGTTAAATTGCCCTGGAAGCGAAATATTTTTTGTACCACACTGAGCTTATTTTCTGAGCATTTTCAGGAGACCTCCCAGTGCCAGTATTGTCTCTTCCTCTATATTTTCTAAAATGCCTAATTGCATTGCAGTTGCTTTGAAGCAGCAGTGCCCTTCAGGATGGTCTCCTTCACTCGCTTCTCCCAGGTCAATTTCTGGTACAGAGGCTGCATCAACCTCTCTAGTGTCTTCTGGGAACTCATAGCTGCTGGAACTGTGGACATGAGGTGGTTTCTTGGGACCTTAGGCACAGAGATATACTCTAGAAAGCTGCCTTGGCAGGTGGCTGTTTGTGCTTTGGGTGCTGCTCCTGGTTTATCTACCCCGTCTTCCCTTGGAGCCGGAGATCTTTACCCTGCACTTCAGTCTGAATCACCTGGGGGGTGCCGGTTGTTTCATTTTTTTCTCTTTAATGTGGGGTTATCTGAGGGCAGGACCTTGTGCAGGTGTGTGCCCAGGATCCTGGGGGCTCAAGAGGTGAAGCAAGCTGGGGGAGGCAGATAACTTCTCTTTCACCTCAGGGCTCATACTGTAGGCAATCAACTTTATCTGCCTTTGTACTCCAGATTCTCAATCTCTAGCAACCTCCTGTACATTTTTTTTTCCCTTCAGCCCATGAGTTTCATCAGTATATGTTAATGGTGTCCATATACTTGGGTTAACTTGGCTTTGAAAAGCATCTGACTCAGAAGAGCATTTGGCCAGCACTGAGAAGATCTAGTGATGTATACTCTGGAGTCTTGTGACCAAACAGCAGAATCCAGCTGCAAGTATCATTTTACTATTCTCTCCAAGCACTAGAGTATCTTGTTTTTTCCAGATGTCTCAGTTTTAATTATATTTTCTCAATCAGAAAACCCATTACAGCTGAAAGCGGGTTGTCAAAGAGGTTAGCCCAGCCAACAGGATTGGACTATGTTGCTGTCACAGCACAGCCAGGAGCTACAGAAAGAATGGGGAAAGAAAGGGATGTGCCTCAGGGTAATTTTCTAGGCAATGCTGTAAGCCCTGCCAGACCTTGAAACCTCCAAGGAGAAGAAGAGGCTTTACGTTTTAGGGAGGGGAAGAGGCAACACCAGCAGAAGCTGAATGAAGGCAGAGAAAGAGGTAAGGAGAGGACAAACATGAACCCCATTCTGCTTAAGTACAGCCTCTGGTAATTAGGTTGAATGGTCTTCCCAAACGTACCCACAGTCTCTGCCTCCTTCTGCACTAATACTTTGTCCTGCCTATATTGTCTGTCCTACTGTAGCCCATCAGTTCTTTGCTTCTCTCTTCCCCTCTCTGTTTTCACTCTCTCTTCTGTCCTTTTCCTCTGGAAAAAAAATATTTTGCAGCCTACAATTAATGCACTTGGCTGAAGTCTTGTTCGACATATCAGGAAGTTTTCCGGATCACTCATGGGTGGAGTTTCCCAAAAACATCAATTTGGTATTAATGTTGTATAAACAAAGGACCTGCCAAACCCTGAATAGCGTGAGGCAACCTCAAAATGTTGTGCCTCCTTGCAGATTTCTCTTGCGGGTTAGCTCACACGACAAAGACACCGTGGCCTCCACAGTCACACAGCAAAAAATGACCACAGGCATAACCTCTGCATATGCTGGGAGGAGTCTGCCCCGTGTTCACTCATTTCTTTTGATCAGCTTGAAACATCGCTACTGAAACTGTTTGGTAGATGCCTGTCCAAGTGGCCATTGAGAAGTCATGATGATACAGTTAGAAGGGCAGGTGCACTTTCAAAGTTGCGTGTGGATACAAAGCTCATTTCTGCCAGCTGTCGTAGGATACAAGTTGTATAATAATGACATTGTTTGCAGCAGCTATGGTATTGAGTTTGAATCAGTATATTGTCTGCAAGAATATTTTAAGTAAATATTACAATTCATAAAGCACTATAGTATGGCTTGACATACAGAATCACTTAGCTCATTTGCAAGCCCTTGTTAGGAAAGTGGTGGGCAACAGCTCCTACAATTATTTAAACCACAGACTGGGAGTGCCACAAATAGCACTCATTTCCAGCATTTCTTTTTGTAAGAGGCCATTCCCACAAATTCCCCAACATTTGAATGAAATTTTCCATGGTAGGTATCCTTTTCAGGATGAAATTTTCTAGAAATTTTCAGCCTTTTTGAAGAGTGAGATAATATGTGGCACCTCCTGCCTCCCGCTCTTTGGACTTCTGGACACCCTCTTGCATCAGAAAGTGTGCAGAAAGCTGATGGGAGTGAACTGGTGCAGGAGACACTTATTCTGGCGACACAGGCAGGCAGTTCGCTGAAAACCATTGGAGAGAATGACCCAGGCCAGATGAAAAGCAGATACAATGGGACAGAGACTAGCTCAGTTGCTTCACCTGCTCAAGAGGCAATGGTCAATGTGGTGAACCTGAACGCATGAAGAAAATACATACAGGGAAAACATCTGTAGCTGTATTTTAAAATCACTTTACTAAGGCAGCTCTTGAGAACTGAATTTTATCTCTGCATCTGTATCATCAACCTGGCAGCTGTAATCTGTGTAGGAAGCAGTGGGATGGAGATGTGATAAGGTTGGCAAGGAGGGGGATGTAAATCCCAAAACCTGGAGACTGCGATATTATAAGCAAGTGTTTCGAATTCTTGGTTGAGATCCGAGAGATGCTACAAGGGAGAAAGCAAGAGAGTTTGAAGCAAGAGACGAATAGTGAAAAGCAACACTGTGATTACAGGTCCAGTCAGTAACTTTTATGCCAATAGGAAGATGAAGAGGAGACGAAAGGGCCTTTAGAGGGAAATAATTAGTTCTGCATTAGAGCCGCGAAAAGTAGAAATGTGAAAAGCTGCAGATGATGCTGCCTGCTATCCTGCCTAAGAAAAGGGTTCTGCTATCTAGCTAACCATGATTTTATGAACCATAGACCATGTTTATTTGTTGTTCTTCCTATTCAATCTTAGAACAGTGAATGCATCCTTTTGATTTTTTTTTAATCAATTTGATGCTTGCAGATTGATTTGCAACACTAACATCCTCTCCCTCTCTTGATCCATCCATTCAGCCTCTAATGAACAGCCCATGCTGCCTTCTTCTCATGTGTTCATGACCCTGCTGACTCCAAGGCATTTTCCAGCCCCCTGAGTACCCTGCGGCACTTTTCCCCTGCCCCCTTCTTGCCGGTGGCACCGAGTAGGTATCACCTTTGCTGCTAGGACTGCTGCTCAGTTCCTTCCAAAGGCAGAAGGTCCTGCTCGCCTGCCAGATGCTTCCCCAAGGGTATTCCTCAAGCATGGGAAGCTCCCTCCCTGGGAAAGGTGTCGAGCTAAGCACAGCATCATCAGGGAGCCTAAAAGGTTTGATTTCCTACAAAGCCCAGAACTGCCACTGAGAAAGAACACTTTACCTCAAGCCATGTCTGCTGCTTCCAAGTTTGTTTTCTCCTGGAGTCCCTGACTGTATGGCGAGGGGAGACAGGGCTCGCTTTGGAGTGGTACCTAAAGCTCCAACAGCAAGGGTTTGCAGCAGGAGCCACAGGTAGATGCAGGGGCAAAAAGAAAGGAAACCTGCTCAGTGAACTAGAAATTCCCACACTCTGTTGTCAAACATGCTTGTTCACTGGTGTGGAAAAGGGAAGCTGAGGAGAAGAGAAATGAATTTGAATGCATTTTAATTGGGATTATGGGCATATGGTGTGGTGTCATTTGTTTTCCTCTTCCTGCTCTGCAGTGGGGCTCTAATATCTTCACACATTTGCCTTTATTTGTCATGTCAAAAGGGGAGACAGCAAGCCACTTTCTTCTCCTCCCCCTCTTTGGGCCACACTAACAGCTCTCACTTCACCCTGAACTTTGACAAAGGAACAGTCATGATTTTCTGAAAAAAGTGCAGCCAGATTGCAAAAGCAGATTAAGCAGCTCTGACTTATTTTTATTAAACTTTTCAGCTGCTCCTGGGAGGACCTTTGCTATTTACCAGCAGCAGAAAGGGATGGATTCAAGGGGAGAGAGGGGATGGGATGTCCACAGCACATAATTCACTGGCAGCTGGATAGTTAGTTTTTATTGTTATGATAGTATATTTAGTGTTTTGTAAAAAGCTACTTAGGGAGCTGTTTCTGTTGTTGTACAGCAGTTTGTTAGCTGTAAGATTCAGACATAAGCCTTTAATTATGCCTAGCATCTCCGCCAAAGCAATTTCAGTTCTCTCTCCTGCCCCATGCAGCACCTTGGGATGCTCTGCATTTGAATGTGAACAAGCTATCGTTTAACATGGCTTTAAATCATTACGGAAATGTTCTGTAGCATCCACTGGGAAAACCTGCTCCCATCTGCCCTGTTCATTTCTCTCAGTTGCTTTGGGAAACAGGGCCAGTAATCACAGAAATTTTGCTTAAAGGTTAAGCACAGAGTAGTGTTATCTTCATACACTGTGCAAGCTAATAACAGGTGAAGGTGTGGCTCAGAATAATTTAAAGAGGAATATAAAGCTTAAGATGAAGCACCTTTCCAAGCCTTTACGTAAGCATCTCTCCATTTATTTTCCAAAACTGTATATGACAGAGTACAGGAGTTCATACGACACAGTATGGGACTTGCAGGGGATTTATAATCTGACATCCACTTAAAATAAAATGTCTCCAGCACAGCTGAAGCCAATCTGAATCTCCTCCTGCCCCCTCTGACACAAACCCTCTGCAGTAGACTTCAGTCAGCTCAGTGCCATGGCATCCCAGCCTGACCCTAACTCTAAGTCTGTAGCTCCTGAATAAAAATAGAGACTTTTATTTTTCTTCTGAAAAATATGTATCTTTTATTATGGCTTAGACTTGCAGAAAAAGTATAAAACATTGCCTAATATTATGCAGTATATCCTATATTTGATGCTCCTTTTGTCCCAGAGTTTCTGTTTCAAATAATGATGAAAAAAGTTGTATTAAATTTACATCAAAGGAAAGTTGGGGAACCAGAAACATGAATAACAAACACATGCATAATGTGATTCTGAACAAAGAAACCTGTGCTGTCAGTGTAGGAATAGGCCATGAGGGCCCAATGACACATGTATGTCATTGCAGCATATTGCTAACACATGTAGGGGTCATCCAGACATGTTCAGGGGCAGTTGAGATCCCTGTTTCAAGATAAATTTGATAGGATCTGGTTTGCAGGTACTGTGGCAATGACTGCACTTTACATCTTTACAGAGTGGTTACCGCACTCGTTTATGTGTTATCCTGTACAGGTTTCCACGAACAGGGTGTGCCAAAGAGAGAGTATAAAGAATATGTAAATAGTCAGTGTAAAGATTCACTGAAAAAAAAACCTAAAAACAAACCTACAGATGATAATAGCATTCTGAAAGTAGTTCATACACATCTTTAAAATTAGTTTAAAAAAAACCCCAGTTCATTAAATTGTAATGAATTTCACCCACCCAGATCTCAAAGCTCCAAAGCAGTTCAGCAGTTTTTCTTCAGCAGCTTGCAACATTACCAGCTCTTCCAGTGAAACAAAGAGCATGGCCAAGGGGCCACGGCTTTGCATGCAAGTGAGGATGCATTTGCCAAAGCAACAGGAAGGCTCTGGATTCGGGATCTTAGTTCAGAGCTCTTCTGCAGGAGCTGAAGATATACTAGTCTTTTACAAAGGTAATTCAGACTGTTCTAGAAGTGTTTTAGCATTTCATGCTTGTTAGGCAGAAATAGGTATACTTGACATTTGTTAGTAATACTGTTTTGGTTTTGTTTCGCCAGGTATTTGGAACCTTGAACAGACACCGTCTATTACTCTGAACACATTTCTGCTTTACTGGCAGCTCTGGCCCCTGTACTGCTGTCCTTCACGTCACCCTCAAACTGAGGCAGCGCTCCACCGACTTGTTGGTCTTTATCACCAGATTTTCCAAATGTTCAGCACCCGTAACATTGCAGCAGATTTTCAGAAGTGGGCAGCCATCAGCTATCATAATTATAGTCAGGGCCAAATTCTCAAAAGAACTTGGTATACTGCCCCAAATCTAGTCCCAGGCATAGACACGTAGTGCTTTCCTGCTGGAATCCCAGCTCCGATTTGGGGAGTTACCTAATTCTGTGCCCTGCGGAGGAGTCCCGGCTGGGAGGTGTGCGGTCAGGAAGCAGGTAGCAGATAAGTGCCTGTCACAGGCCGTGATCATGGTTTGTGGTGCTTGTGGTGCCAGAGAAGGACAGAAAAAAATGAAAATCCAGCTATTACAAAAGGATAGTTACGAACAGGAGGAATCCATGAATACAATATGCATTTTACATTAATAAAATCAAGTGGCTGGCCCATTACATGCAGGCATTGATGTGAAAATAGCCCGTTTAAACCTTGGGCCCCTAAATTACTTTTAATGGATCTCCAAAAGGTACCTAAGGAAACTAAGATTTATCTTCATTATGTTAGGATCTTAAATCTCCATCTACATTATCACTGAAAGATGCTTAGAGCTGCACAAATTCAAAACAGTTGGAAAAAACCACTGGTATTGAATTATAATCAACCTTAAAATAGTAGTTTTCAAGACAGTAACCACTAAAGTCAGTTGTAGAAGTAGCTTTCTCGAACTTCTGCCTGACCAAAGGCAGAGCCAAAGGTAAAATAAGCTAGATGACATCACTGAGTGTAGGACTAAGGATATCCAAGGGCCTATTGGCCCTTCTAATTGACCCTTGAAAACGATCCTACCTGTTTTGGTAGCAGACTAAATGAAGGCAATTCACCAATTTTTAGACTAATCCAAACAAATGTTAAAAAGACAAGCAAACAAACAGAAAGAAGTCCCCAAGCCAAAACCAAACAAGCAACTAAAGACCCCATGCCAGTCCCTTGAGGTAGGCAAGGTCACTGCCTGGGAATGCTCTCGTGACACTGGGATGTACCGCTGCTGCCGCGTGGGGCTTGGCTTGAGGATGAGCCCTCCCTCCCCAGCTGGATTTCAGTGCATCGCCAGCATGGCTTGGGCTGCCACCCCTCAGCCCTACAGTGAGTAACTGTGCTCTCAGTGTGCCTGAACCCTTACACAACGTCCCACCACATGCACAGATGATTGCTGAAGCCCTGCCCTGCCAAGGTCAGTGTGAATTTTTGTCACTGACTTTGGTGCAGGCAGGATTTCCCCCCATGGACACACAACTCCTCCCGGATGCATGTGCATGCGACTGTTTGTGTATATACATGTGCTTTACAGTACAAAGTACTTACAGGAAGGCATTTTTTCTCTTTAAATATTTTTTCTTCAACTTTGTATTGCGTGAAGTCAGACCCTCGCTGTCACAGCCGCAGTTTCTCACAGCTTAATGGTGTTAAAGAGCCCTTCTTGCTCCCAACTGCTGCAATAACAATCAGGCTGGGAGGAAGGGGAAATGAGCAGTGTAGCACACGCTGTACCTTCCAGCCACCAGCTATTGTTAAGAGCACGTTGCTCCAGACAGAGTGGCAGCAAGGCATGGGGTGGGAAGCAGGTGTAACTTGCCAGGAACACCAGTCTAGCAAAAGTCAATTTTTAATTCAGACAAGTGCCCCTCCTTCTCAGCTGCCTCTTGCCACCAGACTGAAAGAGGTTTTACATTCCCATTGCTCAACACTTAAAAGCTTAACAAACACCTTTATGGCAAACCAAGAACCCATTTTGTCATGTTGGCACTTTGATCATTCATCTGCCAAGTCACTGATCTTTTTTTCTTCAACTCCCTATCACAGTATAGCATTTCATGTGCAACGGTTTGCTCCCAGGAAGCACATTTTCAGACACTTTGCTATGGTTTGGGTACTTTACAGAGGAGTCTGAAACCTCTCCTCCTTGCTTACCCTGCTAGTCCAGCTCATTTTAATATGACTCTCTTCAGAAAGTGAAAGTCCCACCAGCAAAGGCTGCCCAGGCTGTGATAGCCCCAATGGAGTACTTTGCTCATGCTAGGTCTACACAGGTGTGTAGCCTGGCATGACTGACCAGGTTTGGACGGCTGCTGGGTGACCCAAGCTCTGTTCAGTTACCTCACCCCCTAAACTGAACTGCAGTGTGTTGCTGGAGAGCTAGTCTGTGCTGGGCTATTCTCAGACACCCTCTAGGATGGTTTATAAACATCAGCATGGTGGTCCTTGCCAGAGTGCATGAAGCCAGCAGCCCACACATTTGAACCCCTTCTTTGCTTTATTGCGGGAGTACCTGTCCTGCAGTGCAATATTAAAGCCTGCTTGTGATCAGGTTTAGTTCACCGTGCTCTTGATTAATACCTTGTTTTCAGATACCTGCCTCTGTTTGCTGAGCACTCATACACCGTGCAGTGGAGTATAAATGAACGTGTTCAACCCAGCTGCCACACCGTAAACAAGAATGATGAAAGAATATCACATCTATGCTTGCTACTGCCTATCAGGACATTATCTCTGCTCCCCTTCCTCCACCAAAGCCTGGAGATGAAGTGCTGCCTCATATACACCCCACTCATGAAATGCCTTCCCTGGCTGGATGTTCACTGTCCAGAATTATCCATCAGCTGCAGGACAGAGCTGCTTGGCAAGGGAGCCAGTGGACCATAAGAAAGCCTGGCATCTTCTGTCCCTTACTAAACATTTTCTCCTCTGGTCCCTTACATTATTTCTTTTCTCCTTATAGCTATTGGTCCTCTTTTACCACAGGGTAATTTCTGGGAAAAACCTTCTACATCTTACACATTAGCTCTTGCCTTCAGATGGACTTTGCCTGGGTTTCTTTAGGAGCTAGCTCAACACCCTGACAAAGCCCCCAGGTATCTCCCCCAGCACCTTGTCCCTGATGGTCTTCCTCCCCCTCCCCAGCTGCTCTCGCATCACTCAGAGGTGACACTGCCCCATTCCTGGTAGCTTGGCTTATCTGGCTGAGCTGGAATGATGCTGGAAAACAACAGTTAAAAAGGCTCAGAAATGGTCTTTCCCCCAAGGAAAATTATCTTTAAATAGTCCCTTTGCATTTGTGAGGAAAAATATAATTTTTATCTCATTAACATATGATTCCCCAGTCATCTGCACTTCTGAGCTCTGTTCATTCCTAATACATATGATTTAACCTGAAGCTATGATGTATAGATTCAGACTACGGGAGAAGGACTGGAGACTCTTAGTAGTCAGTTCAGCTTTATTTCACTCAGCCATGACACTGGACAATAACAACTTACAAACAATTTTGGACTGAACAAGATACATCTGTCCCTGTGCTGCAATGGAGAAGCATCCGTCTGCGCCCCAAGAGCTGTCGTTGTCTCTTCATCTATCACTTCCCACTTGTGGCATCACTTCATCTAGTCAACAGTAACTTGCCGTCTGCAGTGCCAAGAAACTTTGAAAATGTTCTGAATTTCGTACCAGGAAAGGCCACTTTGTATGTCAAATGGCTCAGAAACTGGTTCTGTGCCATTGTAAGCACTTATCCAAAGTCATACAATCAGTGGATACAGCCCTATGTTAATTGCTAGTTATTTTTCTTTTTGCTGCATTGCTTTTGAGCACTGGTATAATGTACCCTAATAAATAATTCTACATTTTTATTTGCACCTTTCAGCATTGCATTGCTTATGTTTGATTAAGAAGTGAAGATGGGAAGGGGTAAGAAGCCATTCCCACGTGGGACTGGGATGGCACAGCCCAGGCCACGGCATATAAACTCAGTGATACAGAGTCCAGTCTCCCCTGTACTGTAAGAGTAACAAGCTTGTCTAATTCTTACAGAGGTCTAATGATGCCAGCTGTTCTCCTTGAGCCGGTTTCTATCCCAGTGTCTGGGCTGCTTCCAGAACCAGATGAGGCAAGAAGTAGGATGGCTGTGTCCCCATGGGGCTAAAGTCCAAACCCATCAGCTCTATGCAGAGCTGGCTGGGACACAAGTGCATCACCTCCCGACATGGAAAAGTGTCTAGGACATGGGGCAGAGAGACCCAGGCTGTCTCCAGTGTTGGAGAATGAACCCTACACCCAGGCCAGCTCTTCTTCAAGCCACTGAAGAGGCAGTGCAACACACTCTGCACTACCAGCCCAGCTCCGGGAGGACTTACTAGCTGGAGCAGAGGACCTGCCTGGGGCAGAGGGGGGGGGTGGTGGGGGGGTGGGTGCTGGCTCCCGGCCGCCG
>NW_010101848.1:35426-53377 GCF_000699245.1 Pterocles gutturalis
TTCAGAAGCCAGAGTGCTGGGAAGGTAATGCAGTGAGCAATGCCTGAACCCTCTGTGAGAATTAGGAGCAGTTGTACCTGTGTTGTTGGTATTATTTCCATTACCAGGAGTAGCCAACCTTTTGTAAAAGAAATCCGTATGTCATTTTATAATGTTAGGAAAACAGAGACTTACCACAGTAAACCCTGCACTGGCAGCTCCTTCACTGTGCCTGACACCTCAGGTATTACCGATCATAGATGACACATATCACTGGGGAGATGTTTACCCACAGCTTCCATCTTCACAGTATTTCTTTTAAGTCCTTGTGCTAAATAGCATGCTTTAACATTGGGCTTGATAAAAGTGCTTGTGGTTTTGGTATGTTCAGAAATAAGTCAGTGATGACTTCAGAGGGAGCAGTGATGACCATCCCTGAGAGTCCTTCCTCATCAAATATTTTGAGAGTCTAGCTGGCCAAAAGAATCACGTTTGACTTTTAAAAATAAAATTATCTGAAATAATAAAAGGCAGTTATCAATGAACATCTTGCTTTGAAGCACTGTTTATAAAGATTAATAAAACATTTACATATTTTACAAATCCATTTGTGACAGGATTTCAAATTTGTAGGAAAACTTGACACTACTGTAGCTTGTCCAGATTGAAAGGAAAGCAAATTTCAACATGTTGAAAATACCCCTAAAGTGGAAAGTCCCAGTTCTAATCTACTCTGAAGATCACATAAAAAAAAATTTCATATTTTTATGGCAGCAGATCAGAACAGCATCATTCCTTTCTTCCATATGGCAAGGACGATGCAAAATAATATCTGGAGTGAGAAAAAAAAATCTGTGACTAGTTGGAATACAAAGAAAAAGAACTTCATTGTAATGATCTTTTTAGAGCATCATCCCTCATAGCTCAGAACCTCTCAGCACAAGTTTGGCACAAATTGTGCTATGTCAATCTTCTGGCTTCAAGGCTTCAATCTTCAGGATTGCTTCTGCACCGTTGAGAGCCAGAGGTGCAGAATCTGGCTCTGGGCAACCTGCTGACCTTGCTCTGAGCAGGGGCCCTGTTCTGGATGGTCTCCAAAGATTCCCACCAGCCTAGGCATCTTGCTTAAATAGCCCCTTTTCCCCAAATCTTAATCACAGACTATCTATCTCCCCTTTGCTCTCTTCCCTGACATCTTCTTCAGTGAAGAAGGGCTCTGCTTCCAGGTGTTTGCAGGGCGCAGGGGTGGCCACCACTGAGGGAGCAATATTTGGCCAAGCTGGAGACCCTGCTGGGCAGCACCAAAATAGCCAATTACTTCATAGCCCGTTAAAGAGTGAAGGGCCTAAAAGTTATCCTGCACCAACAGAATCAGTCCTCCATTGACTCCCCTCCAAGAGGTTGAGGTGAGCAATTCATTCACAAGAGTTAAAGTGTCCTCAAATGCAAATACAAAAAAAACCCACAAAGGCTCATAAGATCCACTGTTCAAATAAACAGTGACAAACAGAAGGCACTACTTCTTACTTAAAAAAGAGCTATGTGAAAAAAAAAATGAGGAAATCTAAGCAGCCACCCTGAACTCACTACTTTTTAACATAAATGAAACATTTTCATGTTAGATCTCCAGTGATGCTGCTTCTACCGCACTCCTTTGACATTTTGTGAGATTAATTTGGGACCTGGGACATCTCACCCAACTTGTATTTATTTTAAGGCAGTTTAAAGTATCTCTTGGTTATGGAGAAGGAAGAAGCTTTTTTTTCCCGCCCAGTGGTGTATTTAAATATCTTACACACTTAGTTTAAATTTTTTTTTTCAAATCAAGCTGTCACCACTTTCATGTGTCCACTTAAAATTAATTTTTCTCAGGACAATATAAATTATATCATGTCTTTGCTTGTCCAAGGAAGACAAGAACATCTTGTAAGAATAAAATTCTCGAGATCCTTCCACAGACGTTCTTATCTGCACCCTGCAAGTAGATTTTTGTGTTCTGTGTTCAGAGTGAGTCTGGAAGTTATAGAGGCAAACCAAAGCTTGCTGCTGTAATGATTTGTATCCTTGTGAGTCTGTGTGTGAGGATCAGATAATTAGGTAACCAGTGGACTAAGCAACTGGCATTTCAGTCCATCTTGATGAGATTAAAAATTAATTCAGTTTTAATTTCATTTCTCAGAAATTGGAAATTTCTCTGATCATAGTGTCTGCTGTGTGATTCTTAATCTCAAGTAGTGCAGTGCTGAAGGGTGCTGCAGGCAGTGGGTAAGTATTTGATCTGTGGGCTGTCACATCATACATTAATAGTAGCAAATCACCTTTTATTTATACTAAAGCAAAGCAAAAACCCCACATCTATTATGTAATAAAAAAGTGAATTAATAAAACCCCATGCCCAAGGTCCTGGGCTACCTGAGAAAGCAGGTGCAAAACGGAACAGAGTAGGTGAACTGAACGCAAATCGAAATGAAACAGCTCCTCAGTGGGAAGCATTCTGCATCAGATGCAGGGGATGAAAAGGCGTGCAGGGGTGACTGTCACCCCTGTGACCGGCTGTGGAGCTGGGCCCCCAGTCTGAAATGCTCCCAACACCCATCCTCCTCCTGGGCGAGGAGAAGCTGTTGTTTGTCAACCTTGAAGCAATACCCAGAAGAGGGTGGAGACGACTGTATTTTCCATTATCTGAAGAACTCACAAACAAGTCTTCCTCCCCTGCTCCCCCCACCCAAAAAGGCTGGAGCCTCTCTGGAAGGCAGCCTGGTATGGAGGGACACGGAGACATTCCCAGGTCAGGGCTGGTGAACACCCACAGGGAGCTGAAGGAGCACCGGGCACCGGACTTGCATCACCGGGGATTTAGGGCTGCATCCAGGCGAGGCAATCCAAAAGCCTCTCTGTAACTCCCATCAGCGCCTGCAAGGCCATCAGTGTTTGAGCTGCAGCATTTTTCCGCAGAAGCCACCAAAACAGACAGAGCTGACTGCGCAGAGCCGTCTGGTGTCAGAGGGAGCAACCTCTGTGCCGAAAGCCCCAGTATGAAGCCAAACCATTGACACCCACCCTAGCCACTCACTTGCCTTTTGGTAGGGGCCAGGCCCTATATTTGAGAGGATGAATCTTTTACTGTCAGTGGATTTTACAGCCTGCTGAATCCGTTTCTGGCCACATAGGAACACAAGTTGTACTAAGCTGTTATTTCAGTTCTGAGGAAGTGTTTGACTTTGGAGCATCACCAAGGAGAAACCTACTGTAAAGGAATTTGCTGTCCCTGGGTCTGATGCCGCATACATATCCCTTCACATGTATCGCTACGGGTGTCTCACAGAGGGTACGTGGGCTGCAGAGGAAAACCTGCTTAGTACTTGAGTCTGAAAATTCTGCCAACAAGCAGAAGTTGTCAGCGTGATCAAGCCTAAATATCAATCTCCCAATTAATCAAAATAGTATTTGATTTTAAAATTCACCATCAGAAAGTAGCAATAGTAGGGTTTTTGGTCTGTGCATTATGGTAAGCTGCCTTTATGATTTCAAGATTTTCTTTCTTAGGCATGAAGGCTAGAAAAACTTGCTTCAGATACATGAAAACCAAGATTGTCATGAAATTACAAGACTTGAGGAGCTAGGGCTTAGTGGAAAACACAACGTATGTCATGAGAGTGACAGCAAAATTGGCAGTATAACCGCAGCACAGGTGTGCAGAACTGCCGTAACTTCATCATCAGGAATTACAGTTTTGCACTAGAAATGTCTCTTAAGCCTGTACTTCATGCAAGTCTGAAATGACACTTCTTTACAGCCATGGCAGCCAGCCAACAAAACCTGTGGAGCCTGTGCTGCTCTCCCAGAGCCTCCATACTACTGGTACAAAGGCACACGAGAACTAGTAGGCAACTGCTACTCAAAGCTGCATTGAGGCTGTGTTTGCACAGGGAGTTTGTCCTGGGGAATATTAAGAAATCTTTCCCTTCAGTTTCCATATCAGGTTTTCAGATCAGCACTCTTCCCTGCCTCTCCTCCTCCGGGCTACTCACAGTGTGGAGTGCTCTTTTCCTGTTTACCCTCACATCCCTTTTTATTACTAGGCAGGATTTTTTTTTTTTTTTTTTTAAAGCACACTCAGGCGCCTGCTTGTTTTTTCTAAAGCTCTACAGGGATTTGTTGGCGTGTTTTGAAGCAGGTCATCCTGTTTTCAGACAAAGTTCCTGTCTTGTTAAAAACAATCATTTCTGGATGTCTCTGTATGGCTCCTGCTTTTAATCATCCTGAGTCCTTGAGCCATGCAATTCGCACTCCAGATATTTAGGTTTTGTTTGTTTGTTTGTAGATAACAAAAACAAAAAAAAAAAAAGAAAAGGAAAAGGAAAAGAAAGGAAAAGCCCACCGAACATTTTCAAACTGCCACCCTTCTGCAGGACAGGAGACCTCTGCACACTGCAGTGACAGAGCCCAGCTGTGCACAGGCTGTGGAACACTTGGGACGAAGGCTACGACTAGCAGACAAGACGGCGGCAGCAGTGACAAGCCCCTTTACCACCACTCAAAATGCCCTTTCTGTCTAGGTAGAAGCAAGTTGGCTGCAGATGCCTGAGCCCAGCCCTGGGTAAGCACTGGCCAGCATGGCTCTCTGCAACCACACTCAGCCCCAAGGGCAGACCCACAGGGCACAGCTAGATGATGGGATGGGCCAAAGTAGGGCTGCCCATCTTTTGAGCATGGTTTGCACTCTCAGCACCTCGCCAAAAAAAGAAAAAAAAAAAAACCCAACAAAACACTGTCTTGTACAATGGCAATAGTTTTCAGAGCAGAGCAAAGCTTTGCATGGCTTTCAAACCCACAGACGGACAGTAATAAGGCCAGTATAATGCTATATGAAGTGTTTGGTTTAAATTTTATGTTGAGAGAAAAATTCAGACAAGCGTCTGTCACATTTCATCTGTTTTAATTCTGTACATGCCCCCTACTACTGGATCAAGGGCAACTATCCAAAGAGTACATCCGTGCTGACACCTCCTGCGATGAGGGGACCGTTGTTGCTTTAATTCCACTGAGGCTGGGAAAGATATTTTGCATGGCTTTGTTTGAGGAGGACAGAAGATGTTGCTCTCCATGGGTCCCTTTATAGCCAACAGTAGAAGGTACTGTCTGTTGGGGGGCAGTTAGTGCCCCTAAATTAGGATCCCCTGCTGAGCTCTGCTCTGTGGAGTCTCTCCTCATTACCTAGCAAGGGGGCACAGTTTCCTGCCTTTTAAAAGTTAAAGGATGTGAATAAACCTTCAATAATCGGTGATAAAAGATGCCAGAGTATTTAACAAGTGTGTCTAGTACCCTTCATATGCAAATAGATGGGTGAAGTTGTTTCACAGAAGGTGATATGTCTTGCCATAAGCCGAGACAAGAAATCAAGTCTCTTATCTAGCCTTGGAGGAAGGGCTTGCTCTATTTGCCAGGCTGTGGTGTTGCTTGCAGTATTACAAGGACGACTCAGGGGAGCACAGGACTGAATCTCTAAGCGCCTGAGCTAGCACTTTCCAGCCTCTTACCTATTGGGAAATGCTGTTATTACAATGGCAAAAGAAGAAAAGAAAAAAGACAAATAACATATTCTCCTTAATGGGTCCTAATTTGCACTACAGCAAGCTGCATCTTAGAGGGTCTTGGGTCACCTCCTCAGAGCTGAAGGAAAGCTCACTTCCAAGTGCACCTCCAGGGTTTTCTGTATTGTTATGTTCCAGGAGGTGATGAAAGGTGTTTCAAAATATGTATGTTTAAAGGTGCAGTGGCCTGCAGCTCCATTAAGAGAAAGGGTCTATTGTGTGCTTCCTGATGCTGAACACTCATGCAAAATGATCATCAATCAAAGTTTCAGGCTTTGGTAAATTTACCCCTGACAGTTCTTATAGGAAGATGTTACACAATCCCTAACCCAAATGCTTTGATCTCCTAAGTCAAAGTCAATATGTCCAGCTGGATAAATAGCATTAAGCCCAGCACTGCTTCCTGTGTAAGTGATAAAAAAAAAAAAGTTGATAAAATCCTGACTTTCAGAAGTACAGGTGCTTTAAATCAATGGAGTACAGTTCACCAAAGCTATTAATACCACCCCTGGAAGTCCTGAATGGAAGCAAAAAGCTTTGAAATTTTCATCCTCCTTAGTTCAGAAACTGAGTTTAAATTAGGTCATTTTTAGGCAGCCACAACCATGGAGCCATACTCTGGGCCAAGTATTAATCGATCAGAACTGTGTCATTTGCTCGACTGGACCAGAGTCCCAGAGCTGAGATTCAGCCTCCCCCACTGTCAGCCTCCCTGCAGCACAACAGGATTAGCTTTTAAGGATGTGCTCACAGAAACAGTTTTACAGCCTTGACCTTACTCTCTGTCCTAACCACTCCTCTCTTCACATGCACTAGATGTGTCATTGTCCCCACCACTTTCAGGGTCCTACCATTTTTCAAACCCCACTTAGCCTCCTTGGACTCCTGATTGACCACAGTAAAAATGCCTCCTCCTCTTCTTCATATGGTCACAGGCCCACATCCCCTCTTCCTGGGCGATAGCAGGGTTGGTGGGGTTCAGGTAGGTTTCCTTCCCTCCAGCTCACCTGCTTACCAGCATCAATAATTATTACAGACCCTGTCTTACTGCCCATTCCTCTCATCCCCCAATAATAATGACATTCTTGAAAGCTTAAGATAAATATCCTGTTATAAAACAGACGATCAGGATGAATATTACTTTCATCCTCTAAGTCACTAATTGTGGGGGAGTGGAGATAGTCTGTTTAGCCATATGGATGGTTTTCCATCATTCACAAATGTCACTGACAGCAGGGAAAAAAAAAAAAAAAACAAACCAACCAAAACAGTTTGACATGATCTTTGGGTTGCTTCAGCTGAAGTTGATTCTCAGAAGGTAAAATTCACCCTGGTGCAAGGACCACTCCATAGCAAATATAGCCCACATGTTCCTATGAAAGCCCTGAAAACATATGGGAAATTTCAGAAGAATATGGACCTTGTGCTAAGAAAATCCTGGGAGGAAATCTTTGACATACAGATCTCAGGAATTCATTTTTATTCCTCTGAAATGATGCACCATCTCCTCTCTTCCAAGTATCCAAGTATCCAGTCACTGTAGTTTCCTAGAAGTGCTGTCTCCTAAAAAAAAATAAAAAAATTGTTTCCTAGAAACCTGTCTGTGGACATGAGGGAAGGAAAGGAGTCAGAGAATCAAGTCCTCCCTGCCACTTCTCAATAAGCATTTTGTACTTCCTTCAAAAGTGAACCAGACCATGCCCATGGAGAAGTGTGAGGTGCCCTCTCACTCAGCAACAGAAACGAAAACAGATGCCTTGAGTTTCTACAAATGCCCTTGCTGGATCAATGTGAAGAGCTAGAGAAAACAGTCTCTATCTAAGAATAAGGCGTTTTCTCCTCATGCCAGTAAGAAGAGCTCAGAGACTGGACTAGGTGGGCAGCCTGTTCTCAGAGAGACCACATTCCATGGGGACTGTTATCTCAGGTTCAGTGGCCCTATTTTGTCTAGGCCTGGCTTCTTCCTCCCTCACCTCAGCCACAGTTCATAACCCCACCCCGAGCAAGTGAGCAAAGTGTCTCCTGGCTGCTCCCAAACCAGCTCTTGCCCTAAGGGGTGGCCTTAAGCAAGAACAACCTCAGCAAATGTTTAGTTCCCTCCTCGCCCGCCCATGTAACCCTTTAATCATCGTGCCTCATGGCAGCCCACGTAGGACACACATCGGATGCCCAGGAATTCCTCACAGCCAAACTCTTCAACCCATAGTGAATGGAGGGAGCTCACACGTTTTTGGAGGCCTGCCTATGAAAGTCGGGTGGGAATCTGGGAGGACAGGAGACCAGGGGCTCAGAGATGGAGCTGCACACATCCACAGGGCAGCTGTTGGCATAGGGGAGGTTTTGGGTTCACCTTCACCTTACTTGTAACCCCTGCTCGCCTTGCCACAGCTGGACCTGATCCCTCTGGTATGTTTTCCCCTCTACCATCCCTGTGGACAGAACTTCATTTTCCCCTTCTTTCTAAAGGCAATATTCTGGATCCAGCTTACTGGATGAGCTGAGTGACTGATCACTTCCAAGCCCTGAGAATAAGAAGCCTTTGGTTAATTTCTGTGCAATTTTATCCTCATTTGCCTTCTAAAGTAATATGCAGTGTATTTTTGCAGGGACTCAGTTGCAAAATCAATATGGACTATGCTTATGAGAGCAAACAGACAACCAACATCATGGGTCCAATTCCAGGCACTGCTTTTGGCAGTTTGGCACTATGTCAACTCACCCAGCTTGAAAGACTACTGTAACACTACTCACAGGGAGATGAGGCACTGCACCTAGAATGGTCTTCATAGCACAGACTGCTGTTATTCTAATGGCTATGAATTTTCCTATTGTTTCTTGCTACTATTTTAATGTTACACTTTTGATATTTGTTGTGAAACATATTGATGAAGAGAATAGAGTCAATTTACCTATAGTTGCCTGGCCACTAAAAGCAAAATACCTACTGCTCTATTTGTTTCCAGTCCAGTCTCCAGCTCGAGAATAACAATCATCTTACTCATATGAGATAAATAGCATCAAAGTGATTGAATCAACCGATACACCTCAATAGAAAGGAATGGGTGTACATCTGACAATTATCAGATTGTAATCAGTATTCTCCCATAGCAATATGTCTCTTAGCTTTACCAATTAATAATGCAGCATTCATACATTACTTTTGTAGGTTTTCAGAAAAATGAAAGTCCAGCTAACAAAACCCTCCAAAGGAAGTATCCTGTTGTACCCTTCTGAGTTGCCCTGAAGCTGAACGATGTGGGTAGGTGGCCTCTCCCTACCTGTATGTAACAGTTCTTGTCTGCCTGGCATAGCAGAGGCACCACGTGTGTTGTTAATGAGCCTCAAAGGAGAGGGAGACATTGTTTTTAAATAATTAGTCTGTGGCTGAATCTAAGAGATTAATTTTATCAGTGGGCATAGAGAGCTCTTGGTATGCAAGAACTCATGCCTATTTGCCTCCAGTTTTCTCTGAGTAACTGTGTGAATTGACATGGGTGGTGGTTGAAAGCACTGGGCTGGAGTGAAGAGTGCTCTCATCCTGAGCACTCAAAGCAGAAGACTTGGTTCCTTTATTTACTTTGCATAAATCTTGGGGAGGAAATATGAGGCACTGAGAGTCCCTTTGTTTTTGCTCATTGGATTTAAGCAATTCCTCCTGCACACATCAGAACAATGAACCCCTTCAGTCCACCAGGCTGCGAGTGATATAAGGCCATGGATTCACAGTGCAGACCTGCAGAATTTTCTTTGTTTTGGAGAAGCAATTGGATGATTGCAGTGACTTCAGATTCAAATTCTGAGTCTGCTATTTTCAGAGACAAGTAATAAAATGTACCCCCTTATGCTAAGAGTCCAAACTGGCATAATTTACATATTATTAAGCCAGAACATCCAGGCTGAAGTTGTCCTCAATAATGAGGAAAATTCCTGGCAAAAAATATATTGGTTAGAGCCCAAAGAACACAGGTTATCCCAATGATTCCTCACCACATATTCTCACTGGTAGAGTTCTCATCTTACTTCTAGTCTAGGTAAGGACTTGCTAACACAGCCAATGTGCTGTGTGTGGACAAGTACCCACACAGCTGGTAGGTTTGGTTCTCCCTCTGAACCCACAGAGCACATAACAGAGCCCTTCTCTTTGACTTCAGAATATATACTTTTTTAGGTGAAAAATATCCTACAGCCATTTGTTGACTCTCCAAGAGCCATGTGCAAATGCTGTTTTGCTGGATGACCACTCAGGCACATCAGCTGGATGCCCAGCATCATTCAGAGTTGTGACCTGGCTCATTAATTGTACCATGTAGAAGAAGAGATGTAGATCAAGGTCATGATCATTTGAAAGACTTCTTATTTATCCAGATCAAAAAAATCCATTGGCTCGTTTGACTGGAGGGTTTTGGTACCAAAGGCACAACTTGGATCAAATAAAAAAAAAACCCCACACAAACCAGTTATCAGTTTTTGTTTCTTTCATATATTAATCTTTAGAGAGAAATCTTCTCTGAAAATGCCATTTGGACATTGACCTAGTCTGACTAATTTTGGTATCTTGCTCTTGGGAGACAAACTAGTTCTCCTTCTTTCCCTGTATAATACATGTAGAAGACAGTTGCCTCATAATTTAATCCACCGTACTTCGGTGGGGTACCTAACCTACTCACGTTGAATATAGGCCACAAGGTATTTCAAATGTTAGTTTGGAGGGTGCATTATCATTCTGCAGCCCAAAAACTATACAGGCAAAAAAGTCAGGCAAATTAAAACTCAAAAAAAAAAAAAAAAAAGGAGGAAAAGGTGTTGAGGGTGGGTGTGATGATGAAAATGATGATGGGCCCTTGCATTCAGTGGCACTAATTAGCTTTACCATAGTAAATTCCAGGCATATGGCATAGCAACTTTCGCACCCTCTTATATGATTTAAAACGGTTCTCACAAATGTTCGTCTCACTGTAACTGTGAAAAATCTCCTGTTTTCTAAAGAATAAAACTGCTCCAATATCTTGCCCTGACAACTGACACTTAAAAAAATGCTCCCCAATCCAGTTAGGGCAATGATGTGTGTTTAAAGCAGGAGAACAACAATAAGTGTATTTTTGACTGAAAAGAACTCAGTTAAGCTGCCAGAAATGTCAAAAGTTCCTTGCTATCCTGACACTTATGTAATTGTTCTGCAAACACCCACATGCCGGAATAGACCTACTCCACCAAAAATTGCAGGGCTGACTCACTGAGCGTTCCTCTACGTAGATGAAGACCTAACTATCTAGGATACATCATCCACAGCGTAATTCTAATGTGATTTCCCTGATTCAGTAAAGTTACACTTCACTCAGACAAAAAAAAAGGATAATCTGTATCTTCAGGATCCTGCCCACCCATCACGGAGGAAGTAGCTAAGATTGGCAGCGCTGCAGCGGGTATCTGCACTCCAAAAACCTGCCTAAGCCCCATATAAGAGCAAGGCTAGGATTAGATGTGGCTGATCGTGGTCTTCTGGTTTCTCCTTGCTGAAATGAGACACAGAAGCAACTGTACGTATAACCTAGTCAGTTTTAACCTGCGTGCTATGTGATGTTTGCCTTTCCAAATCCAGTTACTACAGCTGGCCACAAACCTTCTTATCTGCAGGACTGCACTCCCCTCTGTGCAGCTCATCCTAGCCCTGTGATGAAGCACTGACCTGGAGCAGACTGGAAAGGGAGTGGGGCACCGCTGAATCCTGGTCCTTGCTTCCTGCACACTTCTGTCTTCTTCCCATTCAAATTCTGATGTGATCCAGAAATGCTTAATTTCTCTGATCTGATGGGACTGACACATGGAATGAAGCAGACTGGTGCAAAATAGGACTGGAAGCAAAACCAAAATGACAAACAAACATTTATAGATTACTGGAGAAAATCTCTAAGAAAGAGCAGGGATGTTCCAGTGCATCACTGGAAAGCACAGGAGTGTAGGCATCTCTGCAACAGCCTCCTGTGAACACTTGAAGAGAAATGTATGTGCACAGTTTAGCCAGAATAGGAAACTTTGTGCAAATGGTTTATACTTCACAGCTATACAACAAAATGTCTCAGAGAAAGTTATAATTTAATATAATTTACCTTTGCGGTATGCTGGTGGCACCATCATACCAAATGAGTAACATAAACTGTGACCACGAACAGTACTGTAATCAACATGCCATTGTGCTCTGACATACCAAGTGATGACCTGGAATTTGGATGGGACAGTTCTACCATTAAGTCCTCATAAATATCTGAGCATATTAAAACCTCAATAAATTTAACAGCAGTAATTCTCTTGTTGACGTTTGCAGAGATTACACTTGTACACACCCAATCTTCAAGGTATGCTGTATACTGCAAAGCTCTTAAATGCTGAATTAAAGATGAAGAAATAACTACCATCCCCATTTATGGCTATACCTTGAGATGTATGCCTTTCAAAAGGACTGTACACCTTAAATATACACTTTCCTAGTAATGTGCACAACCCAATACTGCCCCAGACATTTTTAATACTGCTCCATGTTTAGAGCATTATCCTTTCCCCATTTGTTTTATTTACACTAAATTCTTTCTGCTGCTTTCCCTCTCCCACTGTCCAGTGTCTCTTGAGCTTTTTTTTTTGGGGGGGGTGGGGAGGGGGGCGCCTGGAGGACAGGGTGAAAAATGTAGCAAACCAAACCAGAAAGCTAAGCCCTTGCATGGCAGGACATGCTATCCACTGGAAACCAGCAACACTGCTCGTGTTTCAAATTCAGCACGTGATTTGAGCTCTGTTTTTTTTAACAAAGCAGGACGTTTTAGCCGCTAGGTCGGGCCATCAGTTTGGTGCTTCCCCCCTGGATAAGCTTTTACCAAACTGTGTTTGAGAGCAGCAGGTCACCAGGGAAACGCCCAGCCCCAGTAATAAGGACCCTCTTGCCTCTGTCAATGCATTTACCCCATCTGGTGCAGGTCCTGCCTGGCCCAGGACAGGTCCCCACGCGGGTTACATCTGTGAAAATAAAGCAGATGTCCTAAATGGGAGTTGCAGGTGCCAGGACACATATCTGTCCGTGTCTCTCCCCCTGTGACATCCTGGAGCCAAACTGTGTGCTTGGCTTCGTCGGGTCCCCAGGACACGTCCCAGTGGCCATATAAAAAACAGACAGCGGAAATTGAATTGTTCATGCCTGGGCTGGACTCCTAATTGCCTCTCTTTGGAACCAGAACATAAGAGCTGCGTCGCGTTTCTTTTCCTGAATATGCCTGTCCTGAGACGAAGATATTTTTCTTACGTAATTTGCTGTCCCTGCTCTGCTCTCTGCACAGCTGATTTACCCTGCGCTGTGCAAATGCAGCCCTTGTTTACTCTTTTCACAGTCTAGAACAAGCTTTTGGTCATCCCAGGGGCAGGCTTTATTCCCATGGTCAGAACAAGAGAGATTTGGGATCTGGGGACCTCGTAAACACAGAAGAAAATAAATCTTTAGCACTGGGAACAGAAAGCTGCTTTCTACACTTGCTTGATGCTGTCAGGTTTGCTTCCTTGTAGGATGAGTGAATGGATGAAAATGGGACAGTGCTATTGAAGGAACATACTTTGGCGAGAGCGCTAATACCTCCCCAGGTAAGCCCCCGTGTTAGTGCCTAGTAAGCCCTTCCAAGCACATCAAAATGGGCAGCACTAAAGAGATTATAGCATTTTCTCAGCAGCCTCATCTGGTGTATGTGCTCAGTATAGCGTGATACAGGCTCTCCCTGAATAGCAGGTAACAGCAGTGAGAAACACACCAGCACTCAAAACATGGGAACACACTTCGGGCACTACTGAACTCTTTTGGTATTGGCAAAAAAAGAATATAAGCACAGTGCTGTCCCTATACAAATAGCATGATATTCCTGCACCATGGATCAGGACTTTTGAATAGGAGTTGCTGTTTTCCTCAGCTGAGGTAACAGAACCATATGAATCTGGATTCCAACTGGTAAGCTAATTAATTAATTTAATCACTGCCACCAAATTTAAGGCTGTATCAGTATTTCGACACAATCAATCTCAGTACCACTTTTAAAATTTAGTCTGCTTCTCTTTTTTTTTTGCCTCTATTATATAGTTAATTTTTATTTGAACGCTTTCAAATTAACATGTAATTAATTATAAGAAAAGTATGAAAACACATAGCCTTCTGATCTCTTAATGTTTATTATTTTTAAGACAGAGCTCCCCACCAGTGCTATGTTTCTGTTGTCAGAAGAATGTAAACCACTGCAAAGTGATACACAGGTCAGTGTATCACCAAAATTTTCACTACCAATAGCAGCACCTGGTGAAAAAACAAAAAGGAAAAAAAAAAGAAGAAAAAAAAGGTTAGAGTGCTGACCTGTGTGCTTGGCCAATACACTGTGAGCCTGGCTAAATGTGTGTCTTGCACCACGTTCCTGCAAGCTGAGTTTTATCCTCTAAAAAAGGGAGAACCCTACAGCCATTAGCGATCTGCTGTCAAACAAAACCGCTCACCTTTGCACACCCTGAGGAACCATTTGGAGAATTCACTTATTAGCTACATTCAGAAGGGAACACAGTTTATACTACAATAAGTCAAAAGAAAACAAAACCTCTTGAATAAAGGCATGCCTGTAGTAGCCGTTAAGTATTTTAAAGCGTCATTCCTAAGTAATTGCTAATTACATTACTTTATTACAAGGCACAATCAAATATGTGCTTGAGGTCATACAGCTATTTGCTGTTTCAAGGAAAGCACTTGAGTCAAAAGGATTTCCTAAATGGAGCCATTCAGTGTTTTATTTCTCCAACTTCAGGAATTATTTTTGATGTGAATAATTAGACATTGAATAATCAGTTAAATGCCATTTCCATAAATTGTTTGTGCTTTACATAAAACAAGGAAAATGCTTTATATGGCACTTTTGTTCTCCATTTTAGGCACCCTGCACTAACCAGTTTTGCACCAAAGGCACTGCACTTTATGGCCAGTTTGGTCTGGGATGATTTGTGCGTTTCTGTTTTCAAATAGATCACTCACACAAACCAACATTGACAGGCCATTAATTCTCACTTTTATTGAAATTAAAGGAACTGTGAGAGGGACTTGCAGATAAACCTCGAGATAAGAATCACAGGCTGTAAGGCAAGCACCTAAAAGTAAGGGCTGGTTATACAGAGACAGCGAAGGGAACTGAGCGGCTCCAGAGTGCAGTTTGTCCTCTCTGAAGACGCCCTGAAAGTGACTATTAAGAGAAATAGGTAAAATGTGAACATCTAACTTCTGACATCTAAAGCTGAAGGACTACCTAGCTGAATCACACGCATCTGCTGGTTCAGTCAAAGCTGACAGAGTTGAGATCCTCAAAATTCATGCCTCAGTGTGGCCTGTCAGTAGAGAAACCTACATATTCCAAGCACCTGCATTTCCAGAGTACAGTTGAGTTGGCATCTCAACTAAAATCCCGATGCAGGCATGTTTCATCCTCCTTGGCCTTCCCCAGCAAGCAATCCCAGGATGTACTTCACTTGCCTGATATTAAACAGTGCAGAAGGTGTGTCTGCCACTTTGATTCAGGTCATCAGCAGGATGTGGAACACCAAGGCTGGAGTCCCTGCTTCTGTAAATATTAATAGATGCAATATGGGAAAGGTCTGACCAAAGAAGCAGAAAAGCCTTTCCTATTTTATTCCCCATCTTCTCCAAATGAAAGACCAGCTCCTATCGAATTCTGCTCCAGATCAAGTAGAAGAGAGATGTGAACCTGCATCTTTAGAGGATGAAAGTACCTATATAAGGAAAAAACTTTCCCATCCCTGATGTTTAATGCAAGAAGAAATTTCACCAGCACCTAGTCTCCTGAGGATGCCTCTGCATCGCTGCCTCAGTATCCCAGGCTGTGAAGCATCTCATGGTGGCCCAGTTGGCCTGGTTTCAGAATATCCACCTGCCTTTTCGGTACTTCTCTCTCCCATTACACTATGTAGATAGCCTGTCTGCCTAATTCAGGGCCAGGCCTTCTAGTATAGGGAGAGACACAAAGGAATTGGGCAAAGCAACACTGAACTCTAATCTCCATCCTCCATGTGAAGCTCCTGTCCCCTGTGTCTGCATCTCTGGCCAAGAAAAGCTCAGGCTATAAGCACTCATGGAGATCTATTCGGGCCTCTACACATGCTAAGAAGACCTTAAAAACCTTAAACCATAAAGGTTTATGGTCAGCAGCAAAATAGGTTTTCATGATGAATAAGCTCTGAGCTGTGCTGAAGAAGCTTCATTCACAAAACAAAACAAACCCCACCCAGAAATAACCATTTCACATTTCAAAAGCAAACTGCCAGTGACTGGATGAATGAGGGAAACATGATTAACAGCAATAGGCTCTTCTTACTGCCTAGGTACTGTAAAAAATTCTGGAAGTTGAAGCATAAGTGACCTCCTGGTGAGGCTGGGACTGTAGATCTGGTGTCTGACAAAGCATCAGCGACTGATAGGACAGTGCAGTTCAGACAGAGAAAGGAAAAATGAGTGCACATACGCATGTGAACACAAAGGCATGTGCCACGTAGCTTTCATTCTCCGTTAGAGTTCTCCAGCTGGTGTGTGCTTAGGGAGGTACTAATACAAATTCAAAGGGTGTCATTTGTATTTTACTTGTTTAACTCTGCTGCAGTGCAAAATCTCCTGCCTGGCTCCTAACTCGCCAAATGCCACCCTCAGACTGCTGCCGTGCAATGAGCAGGCTGTAGCCATCATCATTACAAGTCTCTGCCCCAGCTCCTCTTGGGAAATAGGACAATCTTGAGCCATGCTTCATCTAAATTTTATTGCCTTCATATACTTAACCTTAATGCTCATAACATTTCCATCAGGTGTGACAGTACTAATGATAAAAATCTCTTTAAATGCTACCATTATTTATTGTTGCATTACTCCTAGGCTGGTATCTCAATGGATTTGATAAACTGCTCGCATAGTATGTAGCTTTCAGTTAAAATGCTGAATGACTAAGGGTTTTATTTTAAACCACTGCCATGAAACATCACCGAAAATGCTCTGAAGATGATAATCAGAACATATTTTCTGCCTAAAAATATTTTAGTCATCAGAGAGGCAAGTTTACCTTATATGAATATGGAAGTGTTTTCTTCGAATCCTAACTCTGCAACATGCTGATGTTTTTCTGTGCATCCTCATTTAAAAAAAGTAATCAAAGTACAATGTAACCCTAAAGAACCATATTAGTTAATAATAACATGGATTACAAGGCACAAATTGTATTTGTCATTATGTCAGGCTTTTTGGGAATTGTCACAATGTTACACTGTCTTTTGACTTTCAGGTCACATTCACTATAGTTTAACATGAGCCTTCCTCTTGTTTTCTAAATTGACCCCTTAGGTGATAACTGGTCATTTGAGGATTCTTCTGGCTGTGGCTCCTTTTGGGATGAAGGCTATCAGAGAAAATACAGCTTAATATTAGAATAAATGAATAATAAAAGATGTTCAAGATGGTTGTAAGACAAGCATCCCATTATACTACACTTCAAGAAATTACTAAAGTTGAGGTTGTTTGAGAGTTTTGCACGCTTTGCAGAACTTCCATTTCTTAAGCCTGAAATCCATGGTCAGTAAGGCTGAGGTCTGGGTTATACTAGTCTGTAAAATTTGAACAAAAGTTGATCTGATACACCTGAGAAGAAGAATAAAGAATAAACATTGTGCCTATTTTATGAAAGAAAAATACAAGTAGGGTTTAAATTATAACCTGATTATTCATTTTATCAGGACTGTACTGTTTGCCATACTAATACAGAGTGACCAACAGTGCCAGCCCCAAAGAATCTGCTGTCCTACCTGAGCCCTGACATGGGTGAAAACAGAAGACCTAAATACAGCGGGGGAGATCAACAAATACATACATCAAAACCAAAGGCTCCTTCTTTGATCTGTTACTGCTCTAACATTGAATCCCCTTACCCTGAATACACAGAGCTGAACAGCAAGTGAAGCACCTGGTAAGTGCAGCCTGGAAACTCTTTAATGAGAGAGGGCAGGACCATGGTGGGCTGGACAATTTGCCCCAGCTGTAATTAACATCATGGATGTTTTCTGCTCAGAACACACAAGACCGTCCATGCCACTGTCTGTTTCCAGGGTCAACGAGCCACTCGCTACCTATGGAACCTCCTTCAGCCGGGGTTAAAAATAACAACCCTGAAGCACCACAGCAGTGTAAACGAGATTAGCCTCTAAAGAACATTTTTACTCCCAGGCAGATGTTGGCGACGGGATTAGCATTTAGGCCAGGCTTCTCCCAGTTTATTTTCGCTCCTCCCTTTTCACTTACCCCTTTGCCAACCTGCATCTTAGAGCAAC
>NW_010101849.1:0-502 GCF_000699245.1 Pterocles gutturalis
CCCTCTGGGGACCCCCACCCACCCAGGTACCCCCCAGGCAGGCACAGGGACAGGGACAGGGATGGGGACCCACCTGGTGAGCGTCTGATGATCCATCTTGTAGTTGTTGATGAAGTTCATGTCCTGCAGCATGCTCAGGATGGCCTGCGGAGGGGACACGGGGGGTGACAAGGGGTGACAATGCCCAGCAGGGTCCCCCCCGTGTCACATCCCTGCCTGGCAGGCAGGGAGATGCTCGGGGGTGCAGCTGCATCCCCCCATCCCAGCCCCCCAAGGTTGGGGTATGTGACATGATCAAGGGCAGGCAGGGGATGGTGGCACTTGGGGACTGTCCCCATGGTCCTCACCATGGAGGTGTCATCCTCCGGCAGCGAGCGCGGGGTGTAGGTGAAGCTGGCGAAGTTGGGGTCGATGGTGGACACGGGCTGGATGCCCTCATTCAGCAGCTTGGTGTACTCATCGTCCGACACCTGCGGGAGCCAGTGCCAGTGACCAGGTCCCC